>NC_134411.1:94326965-94619465 GCF_038048845.1 Mixophyes fleayi
TGTCTGACCCTTGTGGAGGTTTCTGATGTAGCTTTCGTATCTTTTTTGCTTTTCGGGATTTCTCTCGAAGGGGCGGAACTCTTCAGCGTCTACAGGAACCAGCTGCCTGTCCAGCAGATCGCGCTGTAGTCTGCTCTGCGCCTCCTCTGCCGAAGCGGACTGGAAACGGGTTTTTAAAGCTTCCTGTGCGAGTTTCTGAGCCTTGACTTTCTGTTCTTCCAGCGTTTGCTTCACGTCTTTGATCCGCTCCCGGTCTTTTTCAGAGAGGAGATCGAGCACGGAGGTAGGTCCTAGTTAAAGATTTGCAAAAAAAAACAAAATAATAATATATTTATAAAATAATAATCTAAATTTGCGAGGGTTTTTAAACCCCATCTTCAATGCACACCAACACAATGTTTGTAAACCCCCCCCCCTCCCAAGAGCACTATTAGCCAAATCCCTGATTAAGCACCTGGGAAGGCAAAGGTTAATATTGGGGCACGGAGAACCACACATATAGGCATGTGTTAAAGCACAAAGCTGAAATATTCCAACATGAACTATGGAGGCAAAATACATTCAATGTTACCCTGAAATTCCACTGATACAAGTCACAAAGCTGAGACTAAGTAGTTGAGATCACTGTCCCTGTGCATGAAAGTAACCAATCCATGCTGTGCATTTCTGAAAGACAAGTCTACAAAGCTGTCAATCCCACTCTGCCTGCCGTGTTAGAGACAAACCTCCCTCCTAACAGGACAGGCGGCTGCAGAGTGACAGGGAGCCTGCTGGACATATTTAGTGAATAGAGACACGGCAGTTATTTCAGATGGGTAATACTCAGCCTTTGAGATATATAAACGTGAAACGCGTGGCTCTGTTTGCTCTTTAAATAAAAGTGCCCCCAATATTTGGATAAGGGATGCCTTTGGCTGTTTTGAGAAGGCCAGAAAAGTGGACCCCTGCTGATACACCCTCCAGTTACCGCCATTCCCATCTGGAAGTAAGAGGTGTGTGTTACAGGTGACTCACCTTGAAGTGGGGCTTCTCCCAACATGTCCCTTCTCTGGGCAGAGTTGAGGTGGTGCCTGCTGGGTGCCTGGTCTTTAGGGGCAGTCGGGGGGTTCTGTGAGGAGTCCAGCATGGCCTGCAAGCTGGAAGAAGCCTGGCTGCTCGGAGCCAGTACGGGTCTGAAGTAGTGAACAGGCCGATAATCCCTCGGGAGCTCCGGAGGTGGATAAATCTGGGGGCATTATAGAGATCTGGTCACCAAACAAACCTGAACTACAATGGGAAGGAAACAACCAACTGCACTGAAGTATTCATCACAATGCTGCCCCAGTATACCTCATACTTGACAACTCTCCCGGAATGTCCGGGAGACTCCCGAAAGCCGGGTCGGTCTCCCGGACTCCCGGGAGTGCAAGCAAGTCTCCCACATCCCGCAAGTCCCTGGCCAAAATTACGCGATTCACGGTCAATCATGTCATTCTGCCCCCGCCCCACGGAAAACCGCCATTTCCGTCGCGAGGTGCGGGGTCAAATGATGCGATCGACCGCGACCGTCACCTCCTACCCTCTAGTCACGCCCCTCCCACCCTCTAGTCACGCCCCTCTCCCGGACTGCACTGCCTGAAAGTAGGCAAGTATGGCGTATGTGCCCGGAGAGTACAATGTGAGACGATCATCCCACCCTGACATAAACCCTCCGGACAAAATCCTTAAATGTAATAAACTTCAGGTTTATAGAAATTAAACAATGTGAGCGCAGTCCACAGATTTAAGAAAAATAAAAGTAAGAAAAGTTTCAACATTTTTTCTTGCACTCGTGATGCTTCCGGTAATAACTTATAATAACAACTTGACCTAATATACTAGTGAAGGAAAGATTTACCTTCTTAGATGCAGTGGATTCTGCCGCCATACAGAAGCCGTCTAGCAGTTTACCAATATATTGAAGTTCTTTGGAAGACACTGAAAACATAATATAGTTGTTAACGCCAGCGTGTAACCAAAACACTGTTTATATGTTATAAGCACAACAAAAGGTCCAATGATATCACTATTAAACCGAATGTAGTGTCAAAGTGTTAGAACGCTGCAACTGAACTTGAAACGATCGGAATCCAAAGATACCAAACACTGTAGTCGTTGTCTAACAGATTAGTTGGTTGACTAATCCTAAACCCTTGTACACACGCAGGGCTGGCGCTACCGATAGGTGAATCCATCTTTCCAGTGTCAGCTCACATTTACTGGTCTTTATCGATCTCTGATGAACACGCCCTGAATACCACCTATTTGTATAGAGATCTTCATGGTCATTCCCAGTCAGGGTACCCAGAGATACTTTATATACTAATAATCACTCGGGAAAACAAAAACTCACCCAAGGAGCTCTTGTGTTTTATTGTACAGGTTTAGCTTGATTTTAATATTTAATATAGATATCTAATTTCCTGTACAGTGCTAAAGAAGACCATATACATGTAATCCCTCTCGCCAACTGCTAGAGCAGTAGAGGGACCTCCATGTACCCCATCGCAGTGCCCACAATCTGCATGTTCCAAGCAAACTGCCCACAGAAGAGTGGGGTAAAAAGGATAAAAACAATAAATGCGTATGAGCGAAGAGGCATCTGCAGGCTTGTGTTTCCCCGTATGAGTTGGACACATATTAAATATAATATACAGGATGCGTCTGGAGCATAGATGCCTGAATCATCATCAACTTATGTAGGTGTAAGATGTACATCTCATTCCAGATCCGTTTAACTCAAAATAAGATGCCTCTTGAAGCACATGGGGCTACAGGTGTAACGCTAAATATAACTGCAAGATATGCCACAATCTTCCAGCAAGACCAAACTTTATGTCGCGTAAATGCGTTGAGGTGCAAACCACAATAAGGCCCTATGTAGTTATGAGTAAAGACAAGGTCCTGCTGGGACCCTGCTCATCCGGGAGAGAGCACCAAGCACTTTATGCCCTGTGCTCTTCTGGGCCAGCTTCCTACAGACTGCTGCGCAGTGGGAGAGCTGTATAGAGGAAGTCAGTGCGAGAGTCACCTCTCTATGATTCACCCTCCAAGCTCAGCTACGAGTCTGCACTGTGCTCTCCGCTGTGGGAGCTGGAGGAAGCCGCCCAGGAGAACCGCACTTATACACTGTGCTGCTTTTATTACGATCTTTTAGACCAATAGGGTCATGGGGGAACCTGCTTTTTTTGTTGTTTTCTTTCATCTGTCTGCATAGTACACAAGTCATATGTAGTAAAGATGATATTTCTCATTTTGTCAAAGTTTCCAGCCAAACGAACACAAAGAAACACAGAATCTTAACGGCAGATAAAGACCAGTCCGTCTAGTCTGCCCATTTTATTTCTTAATGGTTTAGCCTTTAGGGCAGACCTGTATTTATCCCATCTGCTGGGAGTTTCCTTTTGCAACATTATGGGGTATATTTACTAAACTGTGGGTTTGAAAAAGTGGAGATGTTGCCTATAGCAACCAATCCGACCTAGCTGTCATATTGTTGACTGCACTAAATAAATGACAGCTAGAATCTGATTGGTTGCTATAGGCAACATCTCCACTTTTTCAAACCTGCAGTTTAGTAAATCTAGCCCTAAATGTTTCAATTCTGTTTCCCTTTCTCTTTTTTCTTCCAACCTACACATAGAAGCTCCTCAAGTCTTTCATGCTAAGCATTGCTCCATTTTATCAATATCTTTCTGGTCTCTAAAACTGAAAGCTATATTCCAAGTGAGGTCTAACTGAGGCTCAATATAGTGGAATAAAGACCTGGCTCCTTCTGCTGCTAATATCTCGGCCTATGCAGACGGGAATCCTGCTGAAATAAACACTCCCAAGTCGTTCTCCTCGTTAATTCTGGCCAACACTGTATCCTGCATACAATACTCTGACAATGCATCCTTTATCTTCATTATTTTACACTTCACACCATTACATTGCCTATTTCTCACGCACACCTAAATTGATCACCGTGCTGTATGCACCTCGTGGAATGTCAAACCACTTACATACTTTGTGTTCTCAGTAACATAGACATACTTTGCCTACCAAGCCTTCTGCTCTGTGTCACTTACAGAATGCGACCAAGGAATGAGCCTTGTGGCCACTTGTAACTGGTTTCTCTCCGGAATGTAAACCGTTGATCTAGCCAATGAGTAAGTCCTAACTTATATAACTTGTTTATAAACTCACTCAATTACAAATTTCTTGCTAAAAATCTAGGGAGGCTATGTTCTCCGGGTGCAACTTTGACTGAGGTTAACCTGATCTGTACTATTAGTATTACTACCATTTATTTATATAGCGCCACTAATTCCGCAGCACTGTACAGAGAACTCAGTCACATCAGTCCCTGCCCCATTGGGGCTTACAGTCTAAATTCACTAACACACACAGACACAGACAGATAGGGGTCAATTTGTTAGCAGCCAATTAACCAACCAGTATGTTTTTGGGATGTGGGAGGAAACCGGAGCACCCGGAGGAAACCCACGCAAACACAGGGAGAACATACAAACTCCTCACAGATAAGGCCATGGTCGGGAATTGAACTCATGACCCCAGTGCTGTAAAGCAGAAGTGCTAACCACTGAGCCACCGTGCTGTAGTGAGCAGCTACTTCTCCGCTACATTTATTGTGGATTAGTACTACACTAGCAGCTCTCCAATCATCGGGTAAATCTCGATTGGTTAAATATATTAATTCTGTGTGTAATAATCCCAAATCAAAGGTCTTGTAGCCGTCTCGTTTGAATGCCACCTGGACCCATTACTTTACTGTGAATTAAGCACACTGTGGCAAAAGGCTTCAGCTTGTCCAATATTTACCCGCATCTGACAATATATCAGGATGTCCAACTGCATCGTGTGTCAGGGAGAGGATAAAACTGAGACAAGTCCTTATATAGATGGAGAGCAGATGTAAACACATTACACTGTAAACACTCAGTGCTCAGCTACCCACAGCTACGCAAACAAGCACAACAACAACGGGCACACCTCTATTGATACAAGCACTTGGCACACAGCAGACACCAATCTGAATGTGTGTGAAGATAACGTGAAGCCAGAGAGAAAGGACCTGGTGATTGATGAGTGTCCTGCTATACGATACGGAGACAATAGGAGCACTCCACACCTTCGTACCATATAAGTCCTTTCTAAATAACTGTCCCGCTGCACATTACAGCTCCTGGGAGACACTGTAGAAGCTTAACCCTGAAACGGCTCTTTTTAAACCCAATATCACATCTAAATGTTGGAAACACTTATGTCGGGGTGGAAGACAATTATTCGGCACCCAGACCGGCCATGTAGACATTTCTAGAATAGCTGAAGTCTCGAACTTTGCAGAACTCAGTTGTAGAATTCTAACACTTGGGGATGAGGTGGGTGATAATATTATGAGACAGCCACCAAGATTCACGCGCCTCAGTGATGTATCACTAGTTTCAGGTGACTTAACATATTAGTTAACAGAGTGGTGCGTCTCTGTTTTTCATCAATATGGAATATGCTTTGCTTAACCATTAGAGCTTTTTGCCCTAAAACAGTAGCTTCTTTCTTATTGTCTAAAAGTAAGGTACAAGGGTTGAATTAATTGTTTGTGATGGGAGAGATGAAAACCCCTGACATACTTTACTAGTAATTACCTTTTTTGTTTTTATATTCCTTTGGTGCCGTCCATCCAAACAGTCCGTCTCCACTTTCCTCCTCTCGTAGGACTGTATCGTATTTAGACAACGAGTCAGTGCCGTATATATCGTCATCCTCATCCTCCAAAGCCCCCACACCAAAAGCCTACAGAGGAAACAAAACACATGGGGGCTCTCTACTAAACACGTGGCATCCTATGAGAAGGAGGCAACTAACCAACAGCACACACGAGAGGTCAGGAATAGTGCTACACAATCAGCCGTTGTTTATGAGCAGTCCAGCGGTATTCTAAAGTTCCCGCCGTAAGCTGTAATTAGCGCCAATGCAGAACTAACACTTACCTGGCCGGAGATCCCGGCTTTCCTTCCTTTGTTGTGCCGAACATCACCAAGTAGATTGATTGTCTTGTCGGAGCCATCACCGAACAAACTAATGTGGGAGCCGAGAGAGCCAAACAAAGCCCGGTGAGGATCCAGCCCCCGGTAACCAAGACCGTGGACGTTGTCCTTTACGGTGAAATCTACGGGAATCACATCTTTGGGGGCGAATGTCACGTTCTCAGGCAGATACTCATCTTCTTCATCCTGGGATGAAATATACATGTAGAACAGTCGTGGTAAAAAAAAGTTATTGTTCAATATTTTTTTTTTTTGCCTGAACCGTATAACCAGCAGATTGTTGCGACAGTTGTGCTTCTCCACAGACCATTGAAATCTGAATTCTGGTGGATATGGGTGTGCTTCTACTGGGCGAGTACGAGACAGGCCGGGCAGCTGCCATCAGCATATTATTATGTATTATGGTGAATTTGATTTCTGACACTAAATGCACCTACTGCAGAATTCTGGACACTGGGAGAATTCTAATTTCAGGGGACTGCACCCCTGAACATAAATACAAAATTCACTCCCATAAACTGAACCTGGCACACACTAGCCGTGGCGGCGGATATTTTTTATGATAGAATTCATAAGAATGCAGCCAATGCATGTATTAGAAACTAGACCAGTGTTGGCTAACCTGTGACACTTCAGGTGTTTGTGAAACTACAAGTCCCAGCATGCTTTGCCAATATACAGCAGCTTATTGCTGGAAGGGTATGCTGGGACTTGTAGTTTCACAACACCTGGAGTGTCACAGGTTAGCCAACACTGAACGAAACGATAGATTAATGCATTTTCAGGAGCCGCTTACTTTATATTCTAACCCAATTATGGCTTCCTCAATTTTATGTAGGGTCTGAGAACATTACGGATGTGCTCATAGGACTCCGAATGGGCAGAAGAAGATAGACTAAGTCACACATTGAAATACTCTGCACCTGGGGTAAAAGCAGCGTTCGAAGTGGAAATTTAGTAGTGGCGGTATGAAAAATTATAATGGAAATGTAAGAGAATGGAATTTGATAGTGTTACAATAAATGCAGTAGGAGCAGTGGCGGTATGACATAACCCTGTATACCCCCCACTTCCACCACTGGGTAGAAGTATCAGATACATCAAGTAAAAAGGACAACAAGACAAATAATCAATATAAGATAAGTAGTGCCACACATTCTAACATGAGATCACACAGCGCGGGCAGCCGGGGTCTATCCGTTCTCCCCACAAATATTCAGGAATCTCGTTACACCTACCTCCGATTCCTCAGAGCCTGCAGGGAGCTGCGCACAGCCGTACATCTTCATACCGCCACCTCCTCAATGACAAGAACACAGTGTCAAGCTTTATAATAATAATAATAATAAAGTTATTTATACACACAAATGTCTTTCGAAGGAGATCACAGCCTAAAAGGGCCAATGACAGAGAATATCATCTCACGCTTGGAATATCCAGATTTCAACATGAAAAGCGCAAGCAACCTGCTACCCAGTAATAATTTGAAAAGAGTGTGCAGCCATTCGGGAAACCAGTTTCCTGGTAAAGAAGATCTGGCTGTGTCATGTGACCTACGGATATACGTCTGACAGGGCCTGACCTGGTATTACGTTCTCAGTTTAAACCAAGAATATTAGTCATACTAAGAGAGATGTTATAGAAATACAACCACAAGGGTTATATTTGTTAGACGTACAGATGAATAGTGTCAGTTTTGCAGTTGCAGAGGACGGATTATTCATGTATCTGTCAATGTTTGCAGTTCAACCTCGACAACAGTCAATCAAGCAGATCACACACGTACAGGGAATTGTACTCCGTGCGGAGACATTAAGTCACCACATTCGCCCCTATTAGTTTCAGGCTTACAGCATATTCCCACCTACCAGATCTCTGTTTCCGGGCGTTCCTCTTCGTCCTAGGACCCACTCCTTGTCCCTCCTTCCAGCCCATCTGCCGCAACAACTGCACTCCGATAGTGATCCTACCGAGAAACAGAGACAAACGGCTTCTTCTAAATCCATCTCACGCTGTCAGTGGGATACATAGTTAGGGGCTGTGTACAAGGGTATTAATTCATCCCGTTTCTACTCCGTTACGTTTTTGACATCTCACAAAGATCATTGCTCTCTATGGAGAGACACCTGTAGACTACAGACGGCTATCTTTCCAAGGCACATGAAAGACAGGAGCGGAAGAAAGTAAAGTATGTATAACTTTCTTGGCCATCTTGCATCATCCAACTTGGAAAGATAGCCTTGTATAATCCACAATGTCTCCCCGGGAACTCCATTAGTATTGGGCTAGCACTGAATGTGAGCAGGCTATACAGGGGGGGGGGGATATATTAGAAGGTGGAGACATCCTCTTTAACATTGAGACTGTGTTTTTGAATTACCCAACTTTATACGCCCCCATCATTAACACAACCAAAAAAAGGAAGACAAGTTCTAAAAACTAAAAATACTAAATGGAACTGAATTGGCAACAAATGGATGTATACAGCCCAATCCTGCTACTCGGCCCGATGAGGATCAGTGTTAAACACTGCCACCCACGCGGGTTACCAAATTGGACGAGACATGGGGCCCGATTCATTAAGGATCTTAAATGAAGAGGATCCTTATTTCAGTCTCCTGGACAAAACCATGTTACAATGCAATGGGTGCAAATTAGAATTCTGTTTTGCACATAAGTTAAATATCGACTGTTTTTTCATGTATCACACAAATACTTGATAGCTTATTTGTAGACTGAAATTTAAAGTTGATATGAGTGTGTTACATGAAAAAACAGTCAGTATTTAACTTATGTGCAAAACAGAAAACTAATTTGCACCCCTTCCATTGTAACATGGTTTTGTCCAGGAGACTGAAATAAGGATCCTCTTCATTTAAGATCCTTAATGAATCAGGCCCATGGCTATTAAACAAATGGGCCGTACAACTGTGTCTCTATCCGAGACAATGGGCTTGTTAATGCAGAACTGGATGACCACCAAGCCAATAACAATCTATTGTCTTTATGGGGTCTGAAGTGGGGGCCAGTATCAGGCAAACGAGGTATAAACAAATCTGCCTGCAAAACAGAATTATCAGAATGCGGAAGAATAATATTTGCATTTTAACCGACTGCATCAATCATAATCTGAACGCAGCCTTAGGCACTTATTTAAACTATTTATCATCTGCTGCCAGATGCAATGTTGAGCAAGATATCATACAATAATAACGCAGCTTATCAGAAAGACCATACTGCACACAAGGTTTATATTACTTTGCTGGAGCTATTAGGTCCTCCAGGATGGTAGCCCCGGGGATAGGCGCGGTGACTGCCGCAAGCTCTCTGGCCTTTTCCCAAACTTTATCTTTGGTTTTTGAAGCAAAGTCATCTGTAGTCATGATCTCCTTCGGTGCTATCCCAAATTCACTTAAATCCTGTAAACAGAAGTTCGTGGACTTTAATAATAACAATTATAGATTTGGTTTGCAGCTGTAATTTTAATAAGTAACATCTTATATTAGAAGAGAAGCTGCAAACTACGAGGGCCGCGTTGCATCTACACCCCCTATAGCACGTAGGGGCTGGATTAAATTATAAATTGTAAAATTAATTTACTTATTAATACTGGAAACATTGAAACAAAATAAATGTTTAAAAAATGTTGCAATGTTTTTTTTTACAACATGAAATATATAAGTGAGGGTGTTCTTAACGCACACCGTACAGAAGCATTTTTATAGTTTCTCTTACTTGCAAAACACATGTTCTGGCATGTCTACGTATCAGGAAAGAAAAACAAGTTCTATCGCACTGATTAGGGCAAAAAAATCCCTCATTTCAAACATTAATGTCAGAATCCTCTGTTAAATATATTGAGGGGGGCTACCAAAAACTTATGAGCAAGTAAAGAGAATAGATTAGAAATTTTGTAATATTGAGCACAAAATTCCCTAAATATTTTATAGGACATCATAATGAATTAAAATATAACCTTTATTAATAATGTTAAAATCTCATTAAAATTAGAGAAATATAGATTACTGGTGAATGTAGTGATGTAATGTGTATTAAAACACTGGAAGCATTGCCATTATACTTATGTATACACACAAATATACTGATATATTTCCTCATCCAAGGAGAGGTAGCAGGGGCGCACGCAGGATTTTTAAGGGGGTCCCCCCCCCGCAAAAAAAACATATGCGCACTGAACAGCAGCCGCGGACGCTTCTTTGACAACACCGCGGCTGCTGTATAGTACAGTGCCACTATGTAGGGACACTGGTCTTCGCGGAGGGGTTTCTGGAAAACCAGAAACCCCCCCCCCCCCCCTGCGTGCGCCTTTCGGTAGAGGATTAGTCTCTTCAAACTCTATTAAATCTTAATGTATATATGTGACAGAATTGCTGACAAATTTCCTATACATGTGCGCAGCTATTTTAAATATCCTCAATTATGTGTGGCCATATTTCTCAGACCTTTCATTGACTCCACCATATATTTCCCTGTTACCCTATTCTGGGAGTGGGAGAAAAATTAGAAATTTCCTTATCTAAATTGCTGCTTATTGGGTAGGATTAACTCTTTAATCTAGTAATTTTTCATTTTCTTGCATGCATCCAGCATACCGCCGACGCGCGTTTCACTAAGCTTTTTCAAGGACTATAGACTATCTACCTCTCCTTTATGAGGAAATATATCCGTATATTTGTGTATATACACAAGTATAATGGCAATGCATCCATTGTTTTAATACACATTACATCACTACATTTACCAGTAATCTATATTTCGCTAATTTTAATTAGATTATAACATTATTAATAAAGGTTATTTTTTAATTAATTTTGATGTCCTATAAAATAGTTAGGGAATTTTGTGCACCATAATGCATACGTATCAGTCATCACTTACACCTGCCCAGTAGCTGGTGCAAGCGATACGGCTAAAAATCACACGCACCTGACAGATGCACAGAGTTTGAATCGGACGGTGCTGAGCACTGTCCCTTGGCACCCCCTTACTGTACATCGCCCCTATGCACCCCCCTTCAGACATTCAAGCTATATCTAAGTACATATGATACTCTCTCAGACTGGAGTACAGCAATTCTACTTATGTCACGTTTACAGAATTTGCTTTAAATGCACTTTCTAACATGCAGAAAAATATTTCATCGTGCCATACTGAAAGTTATGGAAGTTTACAGGGACAAATCTTTAAAACCTGGTACCGTCCTGAAAAAATAGGGACAGCTGGTAACTACGGAACTTTATTCACTAAACCCACATTGTGACCTCAGTGCGCCAGGACAGTGTGTTCATGGAACCTATTACCTTGGCCAATGTCAGAATCACAAGGTGGAGTTGGCGATACTGGGCAGCAGTTGGCGCTACTGAGTACTGAGGCGCGAAGTCTAACACGCCCCTGGTTTTCACCAGTGAACCCCGCAAGGAGGTATGGACTTCGCTGCAAGGGACGTGCAGGATGCGGCCCTCAGTATCAGTTAGCTGGCGAGGTAACAATTGAGGCAGTGGTGATGGCCTACTAGGATGTAGGATGGAAGAATAGTCAGCAAGCCGGGTCAGAACCAGAGATTCGGATATAGCCAAATCAGAAGCAGGAGAATAGTCAGGAAGCCGGGTCAGTACAAATAATCACTCTAAGCCAAAATCAGGAACCAAAAGGAGAAGTTAGGAACAAGCCGGGGTCAGAATCCAATAAGCAATATCACAGGAACAAACGCTGGAGCAAGGCTGAAGACCAAATACTCTGGCAAGCAAATGACCTCAGTGAGTTCCTTAAATAGAGGAGAGAGATCCCCGATAGGTGCATGTCGGCGGAAAAACCGCAACCAATTGCCGGCTAGTCGCAGGGTGACGGACCGTGGTGTATTGCGCATGCATACTGATGGCAAACAGGAACAGCGTCATATTGCTATGCAATGGTTGCCAAGCTCAGCATACACATGCGAATGGACGGCAAAAGCGAACTTAAGCAGCGGGACGCTGATTCTGCAGGGAGGCAGGCGCCAGTTTACAGGCAGAAGCAGGACGGCGCCTGATAGCCAATCCATATCTCACTGATTACGTAGGTCATTCGTTAGAAGACATTACCACTTAACCATTGCACAGTTTGTGATTATGCAACGTGAAGGCCAAGCCTGGCCAACCTGTGGCTCTCCAGGTATTGTGAAACTACATGTCCCAGCATGCTTTGCCAGAAGACAGCCGGCCGATAAGTTGTAGTTTCACAGCACCTGGGGAGCCACAGGTTGGCAAGGCCTGGAGTAGGCTCTTTGGAATCAGAAGAATGACCAAAAGTCATGCCCTAACAGGAATTCTTTACCTCTGGGCAAAGTTTTCTCAGTTCTTTTCCCAGCACTGATTGCAGCAATAAAACACATTGCACATACAAGACGTAGATACCAGATTAGTGCACCCACCAACATTTTCATAAAAGACTTTGGTGGGAGAATGTAATCTTTTAATATCATGTGATTTTACCTCATCATCCATAAAATCCTCTGGCCTACTGTCAGGTCTTTCTGACTTTCCCTGACGGGAGGACACAAATGTGGATGGTGTCCAACCTACAAACCAACAAAGAAATGTTATACATGAAATAAATCATCCTGTGTGGTTTGCATCCAATATTTCATAGTGGAAAGTTATACATGAACCAGACGCTAGGTGAGCACGTTCTAGAAATAGTGTAATGGTCTCTGGTGTCAATGCATTTAAAAACATTAATTATGAAGCATGAAATAAAGGCAACAAAAAATAAAACAGGCAATTTAGTATTTTAAAAATGTAAAATACATTTTCTTTATTTTGATTGATGTCTCAGTAGAACTTAAATGTGAATACAACCATCCCTGAATTTGGCCGGTGATATAACTAGATTAGGTACTTACCTTCCTTAGAGCCAACTGTGTTGAAGTATCCAGCAGAAAATCCCCCCATGAAGGCTCCATGGAATCGCTTATAACGCCCCTTTTCATCTCGGACTGTCTGATCCTGGAGAGGAGTTGGTTTCTTGGGGCGTTCTCCTAATAAAATAATACATGTTGCTTTTAATGTGATGCTAAGCATGTAGGAGTGTGGTGTATTTAAACGACATAGGATAAAATGACAACAAACATGAAATACAAGTTGCCTCTACTATTAATGGTCACAGATATACATTATAGGAAAACATCTCAGGAATTTAAGAGGAATTAAGGTACTTCAGATAATGCTGCAAATATGGGGAAGCAATTTTTAAAAGAACACTGCACTTCCTGTTACCACCCCTATTGAAGGATATTGTCTTACACTCAATGTATACACAATGCTAAGTATCTCAAGATCTACCATGGTTTACATAAGATGACAAATATATTGCTGAATATTTTAAGATGCTTTTACACATTGCATTTTACATGCATACATATTGTGTTTTATAGTCCAATAAACCTCTACATATAAAACTGTATAATACCTTATAAAACAGATCAATTTATGCAGACACCCAAATCTAAACTCTATGTAGGACGTATATAAATATAAAAGCATGTACGGCATGTAAACAGAGGGTGTATTTTTAATTAAGCAAGGTGAGTCCTCTCTACCCAAAGCACCATGGAGGGAGATGCTCCCATCCACTCCCACTATCTGTTGGGGTCCCACAAGGCTCTGTTCTTGGCTCTTTACTTTTTGCACTGTACACCTCTTCTCTTGGGGAAATAATTCGCTCATTCAGCCTCCAGTACCACCTCAACATTGACATCACCCAAATCTATATCTGTTTCGCTGACCTCTCTCCTTCTGTACTATCTTGTGTAACCAACTGTCTTTCTGCTATCTCCACATGGATGTCCCAACGCTACCTAAAGCTCAACATGTCCAAAAAGAGATTATTATCTTCCCTCCAACCCTCAAATCTCCCTCGCTTAATAACACCCCAATTATCTCAGTCTACCAAGCCCACCGACTTGGTGTTACACTTGTCTCCGCCCTCTATTTCATCATCAACATTTATTTATATAGCGCCACTAATTCCGCAGCGCTGTACAGAGAACTCACTCACATCAGTCCCTGCCCCATTGAGGCTTATAGTCTAAATTCCCTAACACACACAAACTAAGGTCAATTTTGTTACAAGCCAATTAACCTAACAGTATGTTTTTGGAGTGTGGGAGGAAACCGGAGCACCCGGAGGAAACCCACGCAAACACGGGGAGAACATACAAACTCCTCACTTTTATCTTCACATCCAAACTCTCTTCCAGTCCTGTCAACTCCACCGTAGAAACATTGCCAAAATTTGCCATTTTCTCACCCAACATGCTACTAAAATTCTTTTCCATTCTCTCACCATCTCCCGTTTTGACTATTGCAACTTCCTGCTATCTGGCATTTTTGACACCCATATATCCACAATTCAATCCTTCCTAAATGCTGCTGCAAGACTGGATATTCTTCTCTCACCGCTCCACATCTGCTGCACCACTTTGAAAATCCCTGTACTGGCTCCGTGTCCAGAATCGAATTCAAATGACTCACCCTTACCTGCAAAGCCCTCAACAACACTACCCCATCATACAGCTCAAATCTCATATCAAAATACTCTCCCTCCCGCCCTCTTAGATCTACCTGTGACCTGCGCCTTGTCTCGTCTGTGGTAACCACCTCTCACTCCCGCCTACAAGACTTCTCCCGTGCTGCTCCCCACTTATGGAATTCCCTGCCATGTCTAATCAGGCAGCATGGTGGCTCAGTGGTTAGTACTTCTGCCTCATAGCACTGGGGTCATGAGTTTATGAGTTTGATTCCTGATCATGACTTTATCTGTGTGAAGTTTTGCATGTTCTCCCAGTGCTTGCGTGGGTTTCCTCCCACACTTTAAAAACAAACTAGTAGGTTAATTGCCTGGTATTAAATTGCCCTTAGTCTCTCTTGATCTGTGTGTGTGTGTGTGTGTGTGTGTTAGGAAATTTAGATTGTAAGCTCCAATGGGTCAGGGACTGATGTAAGTTCTCTGTACAGCGCTGCAGAATTAGAGGCGCTATGTAGATGATGTTGTCCTGTTTTCCCTACTGGACAGAGCTGTGGAGCACTGTGGCACCTTTGCAAATGTACGATAATAATTATAATTGTAAAAAAATAAATTGAGATATGGAGGTATTTTATACTGGCCCCAAGAACAATTGTAACTAAATACAATGGGTATCTTGCTTGATTTTGCACCGTGCATGCCCAGAAACCAAACTTACAGATCTGCACACGTCTGACTTGCGAACCCTTACAAATTTAGAGTCGGAATGGGAGAGGGAAGTGACAGACATCAACAATGAGGGAACGCAGGCAATTCAAATCCCGTTTTTTTAGTTAAGTACATTTTTCAGCCATATCTTTTACACCTGGTGTAAATGCCAGATGATAGTGATGACCGACACGACTCTTTGCCTACTACCTTTTCATGTATACGCGTCAGTAACTAGCCCAGAACAACTTTACACAGTGAAGATTTTTTTCAATATGCATTATATGCGCTGAATGAAATTAAGAGTTATTTACTTATTTTAAAATAATAGTTTAAATACAACTATAAAAGTCAACGATAATGAAAAAAATTATACTTAAATGTGTCATTACTTTTAGTCTGTTATCTGTTGTTATTTTAATTTAGGATCATATAAAAGTTATGTGTGTTCTGATCAAGCCCCTTATGGTTGCAGAGGCTCTCTAGTACTAATGCTAAGTGCAACCACAACTATAAAATCCGTCCACCAGGGTAATTGTTAGTGGCAAACAATAAAAAGTCAACTTCCAGCCATGTTTGATGTGTTAGTGAAACTCTAACAACAGACAGGGGAATCACAAAGACCAAGTAGTAATAACACCACCAGACTGTGGAGAGAACTACAAGTCCCAGCATGCCCCGTCAGCTAAAGGCTCAATAATGTCACCCAGAGCATGCCGGGACTTGTAGTTCCACCCTCAACTTGAGACCCACAGGCTATAACGTGTCATATTATCCGCACCGAGCGCTAGGAGGCGCTCCCACGGTGCGGGGCACCTCTCAGCTCTCCTCTTACCCTCTTCGTACGGCTCCAGAGACTTCCCATAGCTGACAAAATCCTCTTCCCCATCACTCTCCTGCGCCGCCATCTTTGTTCACAGGCTACGGCGGCCGAGCGGGGACAAGGCTCAGCCACGTGACGCGTTCGCCTGCCCTCCTCCTGGCGGTTGCCATGGTGACGGCCAAGGTACAGGGGGCACAGTGTTGTTATCTCTGCTGTCTGGTCATGGCTCCTGTGCTAGGACTAAGCCAGCTGACCTTAAAGTTGTTTATATTAAGGCTTGTGCAACCTGCCTGAGCATTGCATGCTGGAACTTGTAGTTCCACAAACTCCCCTCCTGTCATATAGTATATTCTATACATTAAATACAATCTGTTGGATGTCTTGTCTGCGAAAGCTGTGAGGTCAAGTATGCACATGCTTAAAATGATGCATTGATGCATGTTAATACACAGGTAAAGTACATGTAAAAGGATGTGACTTGCCAACTCTCCCTGAATGTCAGGGAGACTCCCGCATTTCTTGGAGACCTTCTGGGAGAGCAGGGCAAACTCACAGCAGAGCCATAACTTAGAATTCTAGCGCCTGGGGCGAGAAAGACAAATGCCGCCCCCCTAGCCATCAATTTTAACCAAATGAACCTAAAATATTCCTAAATTGCGCCCCCCTTCAGTGTTGCGCCCTGGGCGGTCTCCCCTATCGCACATCCCTTGTTAGGGCCCTGCCTCGCAGTTCTCGTCCCCGCAATAGATAAGTGGCGGGGTGCTTAATGACGAAAACATTGTGTCATCTTAGCCCCACCCCCTGCTGTAATTGGCCAAAATTGTAATAATCGATTAGGGGGCGGGACCAAAATGATGCAATTCGTCAAGCCCCGTCCCCGCACACCCACCTTCCCTGGAATCTCCCTGAAGCCAACAAGGAAAAGTTGGCAAGTATGTATAAAAATCATTGGACTGCATGAAACCGTACATGTTTGCATTGCTCTGCCGTGTGTTACCGCATTGTTGAGTGCGATTGCGACTGATGTGCCACAGCGCAGTTAAAAACCGTCAACCATCCGTGTGGGAACACATTAGATACAATCGGATGCGGTTAAGAGTTTCCACATTTGTTTGGCTTGAACAAGATCACTTTCTGTTTTAATAGAGGCACGTTGAAAAACTTAATAGTGAATGTACTATTGAATGCACATAAAATATGTATACACAATGGCACTCTATCATGCATTAAAAAATGCATTGCAAATGCAAGAGTGTACACTTCAGCTTTAAAACAACAAAAAATTACACCATTTACTTGTTCCCGCATCAAAGCTAAATGCGCTGTGTATGTGGTACAGTGTGACCGTGCCTACCTTGTGCAGCGAGTAATAAAACCTTAGTAGACATCAGGATCACTGACCCTGATGCCAACACACCTTCTATATTTACATTCTGCCGCACATTAACATCAACCTCGTAGGGCCATAGTAATAGGATCACTTTTCAGTTAGGCCACACAAGCTGGAGCCTGTTAGTATGATTGATAAGAGACCAGGCACATAGACAGGTAGCGGTCATCTGCCGTCTAGATGTACAACGTGCCCAAAAAATATCTGATTTTTGCAATAAAACATGATTGTTGGAGTGTACACACTAATGCAAGATCGGACCTAACGGTCATTTATTGTGTGATTGGCACGAGAATCGGCTGAAAAAACTGTAGTGTTAGTCAGCCTCAGACACTGACAAAACATAGCTGTACCTATTACTTTTGGATATTTAGCATAGTTGCCAAATAACCGTAAACATTAGGCAAATACTCTTTTTGGAATTTTTATCCCTGAAAATGTCATCTATTGTTTTTTAAGACTAACCAGCTACAGTGTACAGTACCGCTTTTTAATGCAAGTATCTAATATATCTCTTGGCTAACTGTTTTGCAGTGGTCAGGGAACAGGGGTAAATTACCCCAAATGGGGTAAAAATTAAATTTCTGGGGGTAATGCTGCCGATTCCCATGCTGTCAGTTGGATTGTAGACCCCTTTAAATGTGAAATTGCTGTTGTACCAGAAGAGCCTCAAGGGTTGGCAGAGGCACTTCTTGAGCTTCGATGCAATAATGAAGCACGTATTGCATTTGAAAACAAAGCAGATCTGTCATATTTTTGGATGTCAACAGCTGCAAAGGCATCAAAATTGCACATGAGGATGCAGTCAAAAAGTGGCTGCCTTTTGCAACAACCTACCTTTGCGAACAAGGATTTTCCACTCTAACAAACATAAAAACAAAGCAGAGATATCGATTGGACGCTGAAGACTGTATCCAAAGTGCTCTGACATCAAAATGCCCCAATATTGATGCTCTCGTATCAAAAATTAAGCAACATCAATTCTCCAAAACCTGAAGTTTTGAAGTTGAAACTTTCAAAGAAATTTTGAATAGATTCAATAAAATGTTGAATTCCAATAATTAACAATATATGATTTCCTTCCTTTCAAATCAAGGGGGTAATGTCGGCGTATCTAAATATATTTGGGGGTAAAAGATAAAAAAGTTCCCTGACCCCTGCTGTATTGGATAATTGCAGGGGTATTATACAGGGTAACAATATGATAAATGTTCTCAAAAAAACACACACAACACTGATAAAAGTCGATTATAATAAACAATTATTTGCCGGTTGTAAAACTTCCTTTTATATCAGCAATAAAATTTCCCTATTTATCATATTCAAATGTTGGCTGTTATTCTATTGACTTAAGAACAGATGATTATAATTATTTGAATGATGTTTCTTTGATTTAGGGAAAAGTCATCAGTGACCCGCACCTGTGATGTAATACATTGACAGTTGGATATACTGACTGACACATCTGTACTGTACCAGATAAGTCCAACTTTAGTGTTTTGTCAATAGTGAAGACTCTAGTAGGTTCTAGTCAGCAGTAATTATGTTACTCTGAGAATCTTGTTACAGACATCACATGCGAGTTATTGTATTGTATGTTATGTTATGTAATCAACGGCTTGTATATTCATGCTGCAGTAATGTTAAAATTAAATAGATGAATATGTTCATTCTGCACAGTAAAATAGCAGCCAGACTGATTTATCCAGGTCTAAACCAGCATAGTCCAAAACAAGTCAGGTAGAGGAATGATCTATCTAACTATCGGGCAGCATCGTCTGAAAAACGGGGGTTTGGGGTAAATAAAAAAAAATTAAAAATTAACATTCAAAATGGTAGAAGTTCCAAATTTTCAGGCAGGACAAATAGTAGACGGTATATTTTAACTGGTATACTATGAATATAATTTCCCTTTTCTTGTAACTATTATGGTACCTTATTACTAGTTCAATTTAAGTGGTTCATAATACAGCAAGTGAAACTAGTTTAATTAGATTTCCATTGAACCTAAAGAGATACATGTGTCCATGATGATACTTGATTGTGTTTGAGAGGCTTTTGTGAGACAAAATGGGGCAGATGTTTTGGATAGCAGTATTTTGGTTGCTATAGAAAACACCTCCACTTTTCAACCCCGCCGTGAACTCTCGGGTATATTTACTAAACTGCGGGTTTGAAAAAGCGGCGATGTTGCCTATAGCAACCAATCAGATTCTAGCTGTCATTTTGTAGAATGTACTAAATAAATGATAGCTAGAATCTGATTGGTTGCTATAGGCAACACCTCCACTTTTTCAAACCTGCAGTTTAGTAAACATACCCCTCAGTGTCATGTTGTGGAGAAAGAAATGGAAGCACGTGGGACATAAGAGACTATAGGTAGAATAGTTAAACCTTCTAAAAAAAAGGAAAAGTGGAGGTGCTGCCCATAGCAACCAATCGGATTCTAGTTATCATTTACCTAGTACAATCTAGAAAATTATATCTAGAATCTGATTGGATGCTATGGGCAGCACCTCCTCTTTTAATTTTTAGAAGGCTTGATACATCTAACCCTGAGAGTTAGATAATTGAATGAGCACATAGTTATTATGTCAAACAAACACAGGATTATTGTGTTGTTAAATATACCTTTATATGAAAATGAGATCACACATCCAGCTGTGGTGGTGAGATGTCTCATACAGTACTTAACAAAATAGGATCAATCACACTGTTTATGGCCTGTGCAGTCAGACAACATCACTGCCCCTCACATATTTAATTTTTTGGTGATTTTAAGAATAAACATCACCGATATAATCTATCTGCACCATAGTGAATACTGGCAGCATAACGAACACATCATATTTCAAGCAATTAAACTGAATCCAGTTTAAGGCGTTCACCCTCTTTAAAGCATAATTTGACCATTTGAAAATGAGTTGCTATTTTTAAAGTTGTGAAATAAAAAGTGTATAATCTTCCATGGCCAATTCCAGTTTTACTGAGATTAGATTCGTAATGATTATTATTATTTTGGACTATAAATAGTTGCTATTTTAATGGTTATCGTTGCAGCTGGCTCTGAATGTTAGTTATGTATATTACTATAATAAGTGCAGTCACATTCACCTCTTATGTGTAGGTCAGTCTGGGAGGGGCTCATAGAGGCAGATTTGCTTTGGTAGTTACATAACAACATGGATTTCAGTGTTTGGGAATGAAAACATCTGCAATGTTTAGTGTGTTACCCACGAATTCAGGGGTATACGCTGGGAATGAGAATTGCGTTTTATACAGTTTATCAGTATAACCTTCATTTGTGTCCACTACACTAAAGTAGTAAAGCGAGTAATGATGTAAACTGCTAAGAAGTGTGAGAAAACATTACATGAGTGGTGGAATAAAGCGGCTTGTACAATTAAGAAAGATGGTGTGTCAAATATAATGTTGGAAGAAAATGGATTAAGAGAAAATATATAAGTGATTGCACAGATAAATGAATAGATGAATGATGGATAAACTATAATTAATTAACAATCAGTGTGGGGGACAGTGAGTTCATGTGGGAGTATGGTCGGTAGAGGTTCAAAAAGGGGGCAAAGGTGTAGAAGAAAAAGAGGGTTCAAAGAGTAAGAAGGAAGAGTGGATGAAGTAAACAATGGAGAGGGTGGAGCGAGAAGAGGATAGAATGTATAAATAAGGGTAAACTTTGGGTATGGGAATAGATCTCTCTGTATGGTACTGTGAGGGGCAGGTGGAATATATTAACTGACAAGTGGAGGAATGGGATTCAAAGTGTAGAAGGCAGGAGATATAAACATGGTTTCAGATATGTCTAGTGATTTACATAGTGATGAAGATGAGTAGGGCATAGAAGAGGTAGGGGCAAGTGGATGTAATTAGAGAAGCCTGTTCTCTCCTTCTCTTCCTCCCTGCACCAAAATCCTTCCATCACCTCTGAGTGGGCAGACCTCACCTCTGCTGTGTTATATATGTAATAACTCAATTAGTACATAGAGCCCATTGGATTTATAAATGTAGAGGTGCACTTTAAATTACTTTTTAAAGTATATTAGTTTTTAACACCAATTTATTTATCACCAAACATGGTATGCAGAGCTATGAAGAAAAGTACAGATGAGGAAGGGGAGCCCTGACCTGAAGAGCTAACACTCGTTTCAGTCTTTACATTTGTAATACTGTGTTGCATACTGTGAATGATTCATTTCTATTTATGTAGGGGCAAAAATTAAATTGTGACTTTCTGAGAAACAATCCTTGATTCTATCACAACAATAGGCATTCTATAATCCGCCACTTTTAGTAAATAAATATTTGGTGATGAGGATAAGCATGTTTTGTGCAGTAGACAGGAACCAGGAAAGGACCTTTATGTATTCAGTAATATAACACCTCCAATTCAGTAAACAAATATGAGGAAGGGAAAGTGTTTTATTGTAATGCTTTAAAAGTGACACAGGCTACTGGTGATTACATAAAGTTTCAATCCCCAGTCAGTATAGTATCGTATGCACATACTACATGAAGCCCCCCGGCCCGCTCAGACGGTGCCTCAAGATTATGGTCGTGGTCTCAGTAAGGGAAACCTTCTCAGGTGGTAATCTCAGGTCTCACTTTGAATGTGCGCCGGCAGACCTTAAAACCATCCTGATTTAGGCGGACAGTCCCGACCCAAGGGCTTTGTCCCGCGGGTGGGAATATTGGGAAGTACACATGGCAATGAAGGGGTTTGGAGGAGAGGGGGGAAGAAAAAGAGGCAGCCTATATAGGGGGGGGGGGGTGATTTAGTCTCCGCCCCCACCCCTGGATCCGCCACTGGGCCATGTCCACCTCATGCCCCCATCATGACGTAGTCATGCCCCCTGTCCTGAGGCCGCCTACCCCACTGCTGGGAGATACGCATCTGTAGTGGGCAACAGATGTTTAATGCAAAGATGTAAAAAGTTGGGCACTTGCTGCTTCATCTGGACAACTTGATGATGGCCTGCATTCAGATTACAAGAATACAGACAATTTCGGAGAGAGGATTTTAGCTAACGAATCCTAGGTCAGCGGTCAGGCTTGATAAAAGTTGAGTTTGAGGATTTTCAGAAAGCATCTATCCACGCTGTACTCTTAGAATAGAACTCTCTCGCTCTGCCATCCCAGCTATGATAATGATGGCTACTGATCCTTAGCCTGGTACTACCGCCTTGAATCAAAAACTCTGTAAAGCTATCACATTCCATCCACTGACATTTCTCATAGCGCCGCTTCGATATGTCCACTTTGAACACTGATTATAATTGATCGGTTTGAGTATCCTTCATTATAAGAGGTTTCATTAGTATAGCTTGTAGCCACCAGCAGTATGCTGATATATAAGACAGCGGTAGCCTAAGGACCCGACTGTATTGAGGTTACCACGTGATAGATCAGTGGTCAGGGAACAGGGGTAAATTACCCCAAATGGGCTAAAAATTTAATTCCTGGGGGTAATGCTGCCGATTCCCATGCTGTCAGTTGGATTGTAGACCCCTTTAAATGTGAAATTGCTGTTGTACCAGAAGAGCCTCAAGGGTTGGCAGAGGCACTTCTTGAGCTTTAATGTAATGATGAAGCACATATTGCATTTGAAAACAAAGCAGATCTGTCATATTTTTGGATGTCAACAGCTGCAAAGGCATCAAAATTGCACATGAGGAGGCAGTCAAAAGGTGGCTGCCTTTTGCAACAACCTACCTTTGCGAACATGGATTTTCCACTCTAACGAACATAAATACAAAGCAGAGAAATCGATTGGACGCTGAAGACTGTATCCAAATTGCTCTGACAGCAAAATGCCCCAATATTGATGCTCTCGTATCAAAAATGAAGCAACATCATTTCTCCAAAACCTGAAGTTTTGAAGTTGAAGCTTTCAAAGAAATTTTGAATAGATTCAATAAAAATTTGAATTCCAGTAATTAATAATATATGATTTCCTTCCTTTCAAATCAAGGGGGTAACGTCGGCATATATAAATATATTTGGGGGTAAAAGGTAAAAAAGTTCCCTGAACCCTGTGATAGATGGTCTTTAACAAACTGCGATGAGCCATAAAACCTGGAGATAGCAGTTCTGGCCATTAAATGGCCATTGCACGATTTATAAAATGTATTCAATTTTAACGATTGCACTCCATAGAACTCTCTGGGGACTGCGATGTTAGAGATTTACAAAGCAGCGAAAACTATTGCTTCTTGCTGCAAGCTAACGCCATCTGGGCTCCAGTGAATTTGGAAAAGGCTTTGCACGATCCACTGCCGGGTCAGGTCCCTATGTGTGGGTATCATCATCATCATCACCATTTATTTATATAGCGCCACTGATTCCGCAGCTCTGTACAGAGAACTCATTCACATCAGTCCCTGCCCCACTGGTGCTTACAGTCTAAATTCCATAACATACACACACAGATAACAGAGAGAGAGAGAGAGAGAGACTAGGGTCAATTTTGATAGCAGCCAATTAACCTATTAGTATGTTTTTGGAGTGTGGGAGGAAACCAGAGCACCTGGAGGAAACCCACGGAAACACAGGGAGAACATACAAACTCCACACAGATAAGGCGATGGTCGGGAACTGAACTCATGACCCCAGCGCTGTGAGGCAGAAGTGCTAACCACAAGGCCACCGTGCCGTCCCATGCACACTTGACTTGTAGCATTCGCCAGCAGCGTTAGGCTGTCAATGAAGAGTAAAACTATTTCATAGAACAGGGTGGTCTTTGCTGGGGCACTTAGAACAGCCCCGGCATGGTAAATACATGCGATACATAATGTTACCTATCGCAGTGTTCTGAGCCCAAATAGTAAATAGGCCCCTAAGCATGCCTTTAACCCTTTGACTGTATTTGATATTGTCAGTCACTAGTGTAGCACCTAACCAAACAATCCCTCATTCTCGTGATTGATTACAACAAAAGCAAAAGTGTGGCTCTGGGTCGACCGTCTTGTAAATAAAAACATTTGCGCTTGTAGGTGCTGTTTTCATGGTTTTAACGATCATTAGAACCTCAGACTTGTGTGCGTTTATTTAATCCTCTCCTGTGTGTGTCCGTGTAATAGATTCACTTGTAGCACACAAAGGGACAATTGAGCCTCATGCATATTTAACACCGAAGGTCGTGTAAATAACAAAGTGTTTGTACCAGAACATCTGTCAGTAGAGAGGTAGCTTCATGTACCGGATGCAAATGAGTCGTGACTGTTGTGGGCAGTAAGCCGAGATCTATAGCAGGGACTGATGTATGCAGAGCACATTGATTATAAGACATCTTTACTGTAACATTTAGCTGCTATTACTATTTATATTATATTTTTAGGAGGGTTACACTAGGGTGGCAGTGCCTATAGCATTTCTTCTGAAATTGGTGAACTGTGCATATGATACAAGTGCATTCAGCAGAGATCCATCCAGTTTATTCAATTGCAATCCTGCAAGTGCTGTTCTCCACCTGTTTTCCCTTGAACTTCTTTGCATATAGAGGTTTGTGTGTAATGTGGTGTCTATAGGAAACAAAGTTCATACATCCTACCTGTTATATAATACAGTTTTATGCAGACTGTACACAGTTTCCCTGCCCAGTTGACTTTGCTGATGGTCACAAGGAAATGACACTGAGATTCGAACCAGGATCTCCAACAAGACTAAATATTTTAATTTTGTTACTGTAACCTCCCTGTCTCTGGCCTACCCAGCTCACACCGTGCCGATCTTTATTTCATACTTACCAACTTTTGGCAAGTGTTTTCCGGGAGATGGGCGTGACTGGAGGGTGGGAGGGGGCGGGGCACGGCAAACGCGTCATTTTGGCCCCGCACCCCACAACGGAAATGACGTTTTGTCGTGGGGGGGCGAATCGCGTCATTTCGGGACGGTAATTCCTGGATGCGGGAGACTTGCCAGCTCTCCCGGGAGTCCGTGAGACCGACGCAAATTCCGGGAGAGATGGCCAGTATGCTTTATTTATCCTCAATGTTGCTGCCTGCCTAATATTTCCCGCCACTCTGCTGTCTCTCTCAGCCAGTAGCATTCCTTCCCAGTAACATTGGCACCCCGTGGCCTACAGAATTACATTTAAACTTCTCACCCTCACCTACAAAGCTCTCAACCAATCCTCCCCCCTACATCTCCAACTTAATTTCTGCCCACAGTCCTTGCCTCCTACCATCCGCTCAATAACTACGGCCATACTATCACACTGACTACATCTTTCGCCTCCCTCCTCCAGGACTTTGCCCGGGCTGTTCCCCACCTCTAGTCTCCAAAACTTCAAATGTGCCCTTAAATCTCACTTCCTCATTTGAGCCTATCAGCCCTCCTCCTAAGGCTGGGTACACACTATCATCATCAGCTATTTATATAGCGTCACTAATTCCGCAGCGCTGTACAGAGAACTCATTCACATCAGTCCCTGCCCCATTGGAGCTTACAATCTAAATCCCCCTAACACACACACACACTGAGAGAGACTAAGGGCAATTTAATAGCAGCCAAATAACCTACCAGTATGTTTTTGGAGTGTGGGAGGAAATCGGAGCACCTGGAGGAAACCCACGCAAACACGGGGAGAACATACAAACTCCACACAGATAAGGCCATGGTGGGGAATTGAACTCATAACCCCAATGCTGTGAAGCAGAAGTGCTAACCACTAAGCCACCGTGCTGCCACACACACTACACAAGTTTCTGACCAAAGTGTTATCTGTAACGATTTGATTTATACCTGATCTTCATTACCAAGTTACCTGTGTGTAATTTATGTTTTTATGTATTATGTCATGTGTAATGGATGGACGTTGCTGTCTCTATATTGTTTACTACTGTAAATGTTATATCCAGCGCTGCCGACCTTTGTGGCTCCTTATAAATAAAAGATAAAAATAACAATTCTTCCTGGTAGATGGGAGACGTGATAATGTCTTGTAAGTTACGATGTACATAGTGATAACTGCACTTATCATCTGTATACAATGACATCACTGCTCCTGTATTATAGATAATCATTTATTTATGTCTGGGAATTACAAGGAAGTCAACTAAAAATAAATACACAACTTTTCAAAATGTTTAATATACTGATAATTGTGCTTAAAAAGATGAATACTATACGAGAACAACACAGTGGTGTAATTAGCTGGTGGTGGGTCTTTTGTTCCATCTGATTTCACCAATGCTAAGGTGGATTGAGGTCTGGTGATTGGAGATGCCGCTGCATTAAGTTTAATGCACTGTTATGTTTATGGAGCCATCCCAGGATTGTTCCTAGTCTTGCGGCACGGTCCATTATTTATTATTATTATTAATTTTTATTTATAGGGCGCCACTAGGTGTCCGTAGCGCCGTACAGGGACAAACTAAATTACAATACGAGGTGAGACAGCACAGTACAGTAAACAATAAGCACAGTAACTCAGTGAGCTCAAAGCACAGCTAGGGGGGCGGGGGAGGGGAGAGGGGAAGGTCCTCCTAAGACGGAGTCCAAGAGGGAGGGCACGGGTGACAGGGAGACCCCCAGAGGGGTTATTATCCTTTTGAAGAAGCCCACTGCTGCCATGAAGACATGCCCACAATGAACAACGAGGTTCAGATGCCTTGTGGGTCTACTTGTATCATGCCAACACAACCTACACCATGACACTGCTAGATAACTGACTATAACTTGTACAAGTCATGTCAAGGTCAGCTCCTTTTATCAACAGCATGCTTCAGCCCACAGGAGCAAAGTTCACTCTCTGTTATTTGGCTGGTGGCCCATTTTCAAAACACGTGTCATTGTTGTGTGTATAACCCCAGTTGCGGGGCTGAACACTGGATCCGGCGCGTTTGAAGACCATTTCTATGCCGTATCCACTGCCACAAATCGTTTCTCTTGCCCGTTCGCCCAGTTCCTTGCACACAAATCTCTTGGTGCTTGCTGAACTGCTTACATCAGTCTTGCCTGCTTATATGATGCTGGCACAGTCATTTAAAGTATACCAATCTGCCACATGGTGGAGGCAGATATAGGCTGAGACAAATGCCTCGTGCCTCGGTGATATAACTAGTTCCCAGTGAATTTATAGGCTGAAAATTGATTTTATAGGCTGCCTCCTCTTTGTGTAGGCGACTGGTTCACGTTACATGAGAACACTTTGGCCACAATGCCATTGTGATTACATTGCTAGGTAAGGGAATCAGGGGCGTAACTAGACATTTGTGGGCCCCATGGCAAAATTTTGTAAGGGCCCCCATGCACCACCCAAGGGTGAAAACACACACACATGCACATGGAGCCTTGTCATGGGAGGCGTGGCCTGAAGCAGCCACACCCTCTTCTACTGTGATAGTTACGCCCTTGAAAAGAATGTACATTGTTAATGTTAATAATTAAATGCTGGTAGCACAGTGTTCCTGGGATTAGTTATTTATGGAGCTATGGGTTTTATCAGTGATTTGTCAGTGGTAGAAAAAAGATGAGGTAGGCAGGGCTTGAGTACATATTTTGTGGGTGAGACAGTCACATTATCACCCCACCCTCCTCAGTACACCCCAAGTGGCAGAGGCGTGATGATGCAATAAAGTAATAGCACCCCCTGCCATTAGGTTAGGCCATACTTGCCAACTCTCCTGGAATGTCTGGGAGACACCCGAAATCCGAGTCGGTTTCCCGGACTCCTGGGAGAGCAGGCATCCCGCAATTCGCTGGCCATAATAATGCGATTTGCGTCATTTTGGCCCCACGACAAATCTACATTTTCCCATCCTCTAGCCACTCCCCCTGCCTGGGATCTCCCGGACGTCACTGCCTAAAAGTAGGCAAGTATGGGTTAGGCCTGGCCAACCTGAAGCTCTCCGGGTGTTGTAAAACTACAAGTCCCAGCATGCCCTGACTGCTCTAGGCTGGCTATCTGCTGGCAAAGTATGCTGGGGCTTGTAGTTTCGTAATACATGGAGAGTCACAGGTTGGCTAGGCCTGCACTAGGTGTTTATTAGGGTGGTCGGGGCTTGATGACACACCTCACATTATGGCCCCGCCCACAGTGCACTCCCGGGAGAATTCTCTAAAACTCTAATTTATAGGCGAGGGGTGTAAATGACAACAGATACAATACAATCAGATGTAAATGTTCAAATCAATTGAGATAATGCAATTGAATTAGGTGGGAATTTTCAACCAAAATAATCGCATTGTTGTAGATTAAAGTGGTATGTACTACAATCATACAATTAAAGTCTAACAATCTTACTATCGCATGCCCTGTGCTTGTACAATGTTTGAAGCAATGAATCGCTTTTTGATATACAATCTGATTACAAAGTATTGGCTTGCAAATGATCAAGTGAGCCTGAATTGCACAGAAATTAATTTGTTTGCTCAGAAGAAATGATGTGTGTGCGTGTGGTCATTTTAAGAGCTACTAGGCCATAGGGATCTCTTGACAAAGAGAAAAGACGTCAGAGCTGGATAATAGAAGCGGAGCTCGACCAGCCACCCAGTGAGGTTTACAGAAGGGCTGTAATGGGCTATTGCTGCATGTAAGGTATTTATAGCTGTTACTTGGCGTTCATGACATTCATTGCAGACATCTTGCCCTGTGTCCTGATTGCTCCTCTGTCTCCTCACAGCATCATGTTGCACGATGCAAGTGTTTGTCTGCTTAGCAATTTGTCATTAATAGGGAGCTGATAATTACCAGGGATGACAGGGGCTACTCATCAGTCATAAGTGTGCATTATATACCGCCAGCCTGGCAAAATCCACTTGACTGGGTCAGGATGCTCGCAGTATCCATGGCAACACAGCCGTCAATCACTATTCTTCCCCTCCGTGCCTCAAATTTATTGTTGGCTTTGCTAGAAAATAATGACTTGCTTAGAGCAGGAGAAGGCAATCTGTGGAACCACAAGTCCCAGCAGGCTCTGCCAGCCAGTAACACTACAGATTATCTATTACAGCAGTGATTACAAACCAGTGCGTTGGGGACACCAAGCTGGATGTGTTACAACAATGTATGAGAACTAGATAAAAACCTTAAAGAAGTTGAAAAATAATGCAGTTAGGATTAAAAATTAATTATATTTAAATTCTAAATGAAAGTTAGCTGTAATTGCATTGGTTTCCAAACATCTTTATTTTATTCTTAATTATCATTCTATTTTGATTTATTACAATATTGGTGCATCTAAAAACACTAAAAAAAATTAATTTGTTTCACGACACCACAGATTGGGAACTACTACATTACAGTGACATAAAAAATTGTTTTTGGTGTTTGAGTGGACCTGTTGTCTACATACAGTGGGATAAGCTATTTTATGAACTAAACTAATATTAATTTACAAAGCAACCTATGAAAGTGACATCTTTGAGAATGCAGCCTATCTGTTCACTAGGAATCAGTGACATCACTGAGAGTGCAGCCTATCCATTCACTAGGAACCAGTGACATCACTGAGAGTGCAGCCTATCCAGTCACTAGGAACCAGTGACATCAGTGAGACTGCAGCCTATCTGTTCACTAGGAATCAGTGACATCACTGAGAGTGCAGCCTATCCAGTCACTAGGAACCAGTGACATCACTGAGACTGCAGCCTATCTGTTCACTAGGAATCAGTGACATCACTGAGAGTGCAGCCTATCCAGTCACTAGGAACCAGTGACATCACTGAGAGTGCAGCCTATCCAGTCACTAGGAACCAGTGACATCAGTGAGACTGCAGCCTATCTGTTCACTAGGAATCAGTGACATCACTGAGAGTGCAGCCTATCCAGTCACTAGGAACCAGTGACATCACTGAGACTGCAGCCTATCTGTTCACTAGGAATCAGTGACATCACTGAGAGTGCAGCCTATCCAGTCACTAGGAACCACTGACATCACTGAGAGTGCAGCCTATCCAGTCACTAGGAACCACTGACATCACTGAGAGTGCAGCCTATCTGTTCACTAGGAACCAGTGACATCACTGAGAGTGCAGCCTATCCAGTCACTAGGAACCAGTGACATCACTGAGAGTGCAGCCTATCCAGTCACTAGGAACCACTGACATCACTGAGAGTGCAGCCTATCTGTTCACTAGGAACCAGTGACATCACTGAGAGTGCAGCCTATCCAGTCACTAGGAACCAGTGACATCACTGAGAGTGCAGCCTATCCAGTCACTAGGAACCAGTGACATCACTGAGAATGCAGCCTATCTGTTCACTAGGAATCAGTGACATCACTGAGAGTGCAGCCTATCCAGTCACTAGGAACCACTGACATCACTGAGAGTGCAGCCTATCCAGTCACTAGGAACCACTGACATCACTGAGAGTGCAGCCTATCTGTTCACTAGGAACCAGTGACATCACTGAGAGTGCAGCCTATCCAGTCACTAGGAACCAGTGACATCACTGAGAGTGCAGCATATCTGTTCACTAGGAACCAGTGACATCACTGAGAGTGCAGCCTATCCAGTCACTAGGAACCAGTGACATCACTGAGAGTGCAGCCTATCCAGTCACTAGGAACCACTGACATCACTGAGAGTGCAGCCTATCCAGTCACTAGGAACCAGTGACATCACTGAGAATGCAGCCTATCTGTTCACTAGGAATCAGTGACATCACTGAGAGTGCAGCCTATCCAGTCACTAGGAACCACTGACATCACTGAGAGTGCAGCCTATCCAGTCACTAGGAACCACTGACATCACTGAGAGTGCAGCCTATCTGTTCACTAGGAACCAGTGACATCACTGAGAGTGCAGCCTATCCAGTCACTAGGAACCAGTGACATCACTGAGAGTGCAGCCTATCTGTTCACTAGGAACCAGTGACATCACTGAGAGTGCAGCCTATCCAGTCACTAGGAACCAGTGACATCACTGAGAGTGCAGCCTATCCATTCACTAGGAACCAGTGACATCATTGAGAATACAGTCTATCCAGTCACTAGGAACCACTGACATCACTGAGAATGCAGCCTATCCAGTCACTAGGAACCAGTGACATCACTGAGAGTGCAGCCTATTCAGTCACTAGGAACCAGTGACATCACTGAGAATGCAGCCTATCCATTCACTAGGAACCAGTGACATCAGTGAGAATGCAGCCTATCCAGTCACTAGGAACCAGTGACATCACTGAGAGTGCAGCCTATCCAGTCACTAGGAACCAGTGACATCACTGAGAGTGCAGCCTATCTGTTCACTAGGAACCAGTGACATCACTGAGAGTGCAGCCTATCCAGTCACTAGGAACCAGTGACATCACTGAGAGTGCAGCCTATCCATTCACTAGGAACCAGTGACATCATTGAGAATACAGTCTATCCAGTCACTAGGAACCACTGACATCACTGAGAATGCAGCCTATCCAGTCACTAGGAACCAGTGACATCACTGAGAGTGCAGCCTATCCAGTCACTAGGAACCAGTGACATCAGTGAGAATGCAGTCTATCCATTCACTAGGAACCAGTGACATCACTGAGAATGCAGCCTATCCATTCACTAGGAACCAGTGACATCACTGAGAATGCAGCCTATCCATTCACTAGGAACCAGTGACATCACTGAGAGTGCAGCCTATCCATTCACTAGGAATCAGTGACATCACTGAGAATGCAGCTTATCCACTCACTAGGAGCCAGTGACATCACTGAGAATGCAGCTTATCCACTCACTAGGAGCCAGTGACATCACTGAGAGTGCAGCCTATCCAGTCACTAGGAGCCAGTGACATCTCTGAGAGTGCAGCCTATCCAGTCACTAGGAGCCAGTTACATCACTGAGAATGCAGTCTATCCTTTCACTAGGAACCAGTGACATCACCGAGAATGCAGCCTATCCACTCACTAGGAGCCAGTGACATCACTGAGAATGCAACCTATCCATTCACTAGGAATCAGTGAGAATGCAGCCTATCCATTCACTAGGAACCAGTGACATCAGTGAGAGTGCAGCCCTATGATAACTCAGCCCGGGAAGCATACCAGTGTGTGTAGTAATCTGGCTTAAATATCAGAACCATGCTCACTCCAAGAATGCTTCTTACTATATCACGGCTTCCCTGCCTCACGCTCTCAGGGGAACTGTTCCAAGAAGCTTCCCTGGAGAGACCATTGTTCCGACACGACAGACGTTTATATGTTTTGCCTCTGCAACGTACACACAGGGGACGATTTTATTTACCGCAGGACAAGGCAGAATGTAAGACTTACTTTATCACAAACCTGACAAGTCCTCCTTAGTTGCTGCATGACGTTCAGTAAAGTAATCTGTTACATTGTGTTCTAAAGGAAGTTTCAACTATTATTCAGCGCGTGATGTCAGATATAATTACATTACTCATTTATTGCTCCCTGGAGTAAGATAGCTGTGTACTAGCACATATATTTCCTCTTTCTCTGCTAATGTCCATGAACTTCGCATTAAAACATCCCATGCATGGACGTGTTCTCTCAACCGAATCATTACAGCGTGCTCTCATTTCGCTTTTTATGTTCTTTTCCGTTCATTGAGCAAAAACTTTTATTGAATTATCTCAGGATAAGATTGTACAAACAGAAAGTGAGTAAGAAAATGGTGAGTGTTAAAATATCACTTCCGTACTTCAAAAGTAGAAGACAAATGTTTCCTCTTACATCCACAAATGACCATTGTTGGATAATAGTCTGGTATTCCTTCCACCTAGGTATAGTTTATCTCAGAGTTTTTGTTTCTTTCCTCTATGGGGCAGATTCAACTCGCCGCGATGTTCAGCGGTGCCTATAGCAGGCTATTACGGTAGGAATCTGCGGTCATCTTTCTGCACAAGGGGGCGTAAGAAACTTTGGGGCATATTTAAGAAAGCACGATAGTGCTCTTACCGGGAAATTAAGGTCCCCCTGTGTCCTCCGCATATTTAAGAAGGGTGCATCGCAGCAGATATTGTGGATAATGCTGCTTTGCACTCCTCTTTGTTTTTGGGAGCAGTCACCATTGTACAGTATGGTGACTGCTCCCAACCGCAATCTAACAAGTTCCGAATTATTATTTTTTTCGGGAACTTGTCTTGATAATGTACAGCTGAAGCTGGCTTACATTATCATAATTGACAGATGTCAGGGCTGTCAGCTCTGCTCCGAAGAGCAGAGCTGGACAGCGCATGTGTGGAGGGATCACATGATCCCTCCCTGTCACTCACCGCTCACTCTCTGCAACTTGCAGAGACAGAGCGGAGATGTCTGTGCACATGCGCAGTTTCAGTGTGAAGACAAATGAAGAGGACCTGGAGGACATCGCGTTCCGAAGAGGGGGGTAAGTGTGATTTCTTTTATCACAGAAACAGCAGTTTTTCGTAATTGCTGTTTCTGTGATCCGTTTTTAATAAATTTGAGAAATAGTTTAATCCTTATCCATGCGATAAGGATTGATAACTATTTCTCATTTTTGCAGATGATTGATAAATGTGCCCCAATGAGCGGAGATTTCTGCCATAACGTCGGCACAATGTGTCTCCGTGGACGCTTCGGAGAGACCATTCGCCAAATTGAATCCGCTTAACAGTGCGTCGCTGGGCCGATAACGATGTCGCTCTAGCCTCCCAGGGCCCCAGCAGCACAGAGCCAAGGCCTGTTTTGAGCGTGCATGGATCTGGCGCAAGCATAGTAAAGCCCTGACGGGGAACCTGGGGGTACTGAGCCCCCCGACACTGCTGTGCCCTGTATTGGTCACACCCCCTGCAGTGGCAGACGTTCCGCCACTGCAACCAATCATATATATATATATATATATATATATATATATATAATACATGAAGGATGGAATTGGCTTTGCAGAAAGAAAATTAATGAAGGATGGTCAAAAATATAATGTGTATGATATTATTTTATATAATTTATTATATGTTTAATTTTGCTTTAAACACAGCATTAAAAAGAATTTACGCTGAAATATTATTTACCGTAAAACGAATTTTTGGTTTTGTAAAGCTGTTCATGCAGATAAACAAATCACACAATGACAATATCACAAAGTTCATAAGTTACCGCTTGCCAAATCAAGTATTATAACACTGTCATGATACATTTGGCCAGCAGGGGCGCTGTTCCACTGGAGTCAGGTGAAGTTGCATTTGCTTGGGCCCAGTGAGAAATAAAACCACTCTGACATGGTCCAGAATGCAAACACAGAGTGAAGTGAGGCTGTCTGTGAACACATACCCACATGTTTTATTGCACATGTGTAGCAGCCTCAGGCAAGCCGTGGTTCTCCAGCTGTTCTGTAACCACAAGATCCAGGGCATGCTGCAACTTGTGGTTCCACAACAGGTGGAGAGCTGCGGCGTGCCTACCTCTGATGTAAGAGCTCCTAACTGGCACATCCCAGTTTGCTGCCCATGGAAGACGTCAGAGCTGTGTTTTGAGTCGTGTTTAGATCGTTGCTCGGGCTCAGTGATGTCACGTCTGGGAGCGGCTTTGATTGCCAGGCAGAATCCAGTGCCAGCAATGAGTGCCACTCCTGCTGTGTACTCACGCTGGCAGCGAGTGTAACATTCCTCGTTCTCTGTGTGTGTATAAACAATGATTAATGTACTAGCAGCTCTTTTATTTAAGACCACTTGTATTTTCTAATGCTGAAATCACACTTGCAATATTCCAAGTCCCAATAGGGGATTAGGATGACACTAGACCAGATCATGTATTATTATAAAGTCACACACACAGGGCTGTTCCTACCATCAGGGGGAATCCAGAAGATCCCGTAGGGCGCCTGCGGTTAGGGGGGGCCTACGACTGATAATAACGTCACTGATCCAGTGTTTTTATAGTCCCCGCAGAGCCCCCACACAGAGCGTCGGGCACTGACATAGAGGAGAAGCTGCTGGCAGCTGCCCGCGAAGCTGTTGACAGCTGGACCTCAATGTCAGTGGCGGCCGGAGAGAGTGACACACCCTTTGTCTGATCCATGGATCCCCCAAAGTATCACAGCTGTGCTGATAATAGTATTATTCAGGGCTTTTTTTTTGTCATAGAACGCACAGAACGGCGTTTCGGCATCTTTTTTTCATGGGTTTTCAAAGTTTAACTTTTTAACATTTTTTTTTCCTCTGCGGTGCTGCTGCACCGCATCTTAGTGTGTGTCCTGCTTCCGACTCTGGCAGCGTCGTGACATCACAACGCTGACAGTGAGAGGAGCCACAATCAAGCAGAGAAGCGAGAAAAGAAGCATAGAAGGTAAGTACAGACTACAGAAAGCGGGGGAGGGGCGCAGAAAGAGAGGGCTACAGAAAAATGAAGGGGCAGAAAGAGAGGGCTACAGAAAAACAAGGGGGCAGGAAGAGAAGGCTACAGATAAATGAGGGGGGCAGAGAGAGAGAGAGAGGGCTACAGAAAAATGAGGGGGCAGAAAGAGAGGGCTACAGAAAAATGAGGGGGCAGAAAGAGAGGGCAACAGATAAATGATGGGGGCAGAGAGAGAGGGCTACGGAAAAACTAAGGGGCAGAAAGAGGGCTACAGAAAAACAAGGGGGCAGAAAGAGAGGGCTACAGAAAAATGAGGGGGGCAGAAAGAGAGGGCTACAGAAAAATGAGGGGGGCAGAAAGAGAGGGCTACAGAAAAATGAGGGGGCAGAAAGAGAGGGCTACAGAAAAATGAGGGGGCAGAAAGAGAGGGCTACAGAAAAATGAGGGGGCAGAAAGAGAGGGCTACAGAAAAATGAGGGTGGGGGGGCGGCAGAAAGAGGTGAGTTCCGGCACCTTTTTTCTTACAAAAAAAACACCTACTGGTATTAATGCATAAGTATTGCAATAAAGTGATAACATCACTAAGAAACTTTCTCACAGGTATAATTTACAGGTGTGTATACATATATTTTTATTACACATACATTATATTACTGTGTGCTGCAAAGACAATCTCCAACCTTCTAAGGTCTGGTGTTGGGAATCACGTTGCACACTCAAGCAGCATTGCTGATTTAATTAAGAAGGCTCGTTGCTAAATTCACGGGACTTACTGTTGGTCAATTAGTGGTGTAAATAAACTAAAGTTCAGAACATTTTTCAGACATTTGGGGAGATTCCCTTCCTGTAGGATCCCCACTCTCCACGCTCCCCCAATCTCCCTTCCCTGCACTCAAACATTAAAAAGGTTTTATTTCAATATATATTTGTTTAATGTTCATAATACAATGTTGTAAACTTCGGACGATGTAAACCTGTTCTAAATATGTCTAACATATCTGTCCGTTGACAATAAAACCTTGAATAAAAATAAATATAGGGATATTTTCACTGTGATCTGTGATTATACAAATAAAACACAAATATTAAACAAGTTATGTTTTAAAATACTGTATATAAATGTTTATGTACTCTGTAAACCTGCCTTCATTATAGGAATACTTCAATAATCAATAAATAAAAGTTTATAAAACTTTTTCAGGACATTAAAGGCATTGCACTGTTATAATCCAGGATGAGTAGAAAAGGATTAATCAGAATACTCTCTACTATACCCCAGATGGAGAATTGCAATCAGCAGAAACAAGTAGGATTATAGGGAAAACAGGAAAGATTTAATTAATAGAGGGGATCAAATCTGACAGCATGCTGTGCTCACGGGTGACACAGAAACATATAGGGGGGTATTCAATTGTTGCTTTTAACGCGCTAAAACAAAAAAAACGAGCGCTCTAAAAATATTAGCGTTAATACGGTAATTACTCGCTAAATTTCATCTCGCAGCTATTAACGGTATTTACGCGCATATTAACGTATTAACGCTAATATTTTTAGAGCGCTCGTTTTTTTTGTTTTAGCGCGTTAAAAGCAACAATTGAATACCCCCATAGTATGAAGGCAGAAAATAACATAGAGGCCTCCGTATTATGCCCATTTTAGTGTAGATTTTTTTAATTTTTGTTTTAAATTTTTTTGAAGGGGAGGGGGGATGGAGGGAGGACCATTTCTCTTTTATTTTGGGGGATTGGAGAGTTCACCTGTTCAAACCAACTTCGGCTGCACCGTATAAGTCATCATCGACCCGATCTGCATGTGGCTTATTATGTTAAAGAAAACCGCACATCATGGCATCTGAGAACCAGAGACTGGGGGGCATCTTTCCCCCGGTCCGGTCCCATAGTGGGCTACCTCCAGAAGGGTCACTGAGCCGCCTTATCTAAATCTATCTATCTATTGGTTGAAGTGTGGGTGTATATATGTTGGTCTGTAATACGGTCATCAACAATTATACTGTAAAATATAGACAGGGGTGCAGGTGAGAGATGATAAGCACCAACAATGTCCCTGTATTCCTGTAAGGAATTATTTGCAGGAACTGATTTCTAGTAAAACTGCACAGGAAACGTTTTGCTAAATACAAAATACACACACACAGTAACTGCCTCTCTGTGTGGATGTCAGTTGTATGTAGTGATATAATGATATATAAGCCCTATATGGAGATATATTGATATAAGCTGTATGTAGTGATATGATATATAACAGTGTTGGCTAACCTGTGACACTCCAGGTGTTGTGAAACTACAAGTCCCAGCATGCTTTGCCAATATATAGCAGCTTATTGCTGGAAGTATATGCTGGGACTTGTAGTTTCACAATACCTGTGTCACATGTTAGTCAACACTGATATATATAAGCTGTATGTACTGATATGATATATGTTGTATATAATTATATATAATGGTATACAAGCTGTATATAATGATATATAGGCTGTATATAATAATATAAGCTGTATATAATGATACAAGCTGTATATAATAATATAAGCTGTATATAATGATGTATAGATGATATATAATGATACAAGCTGTATATAATGATGTATAGATGATATATAATGATACAAGCTGTATATAATGGTGTATAGATTATATATAATGATACAAGCTGTATATAATGATATATAGGTGATATATAATGAGGTATAGATGATATATAATATAAGCTGTATATAATGATGTATAGGTTGTATATAATAATATAAGCTGTATATAATGATATATGGATGATATATAATGATATATATATATATGATATATGATATACAAGCTGTATATAATGATATATAGGCTGTATATAATAATATAAGCTGTATATAATGATGTATATATGATATATAATGATATATAGATGATATATAATGATATATAGGCTGTATATAATAATATAAGCTGTATATAATATATATATGATATATAATGATATATAGATGATATATAATGATGTATAGATGATATATAATGATATATAGATGATATATAATGCTGTAGCATAAACAGACTGCTGGGAGAAGAGATTTCAGGTGACACATACTGAGAGCAAAGTGCACAGTCAGGGGCGTGACCGACATGTCACAGGTGGGCGGGGACACAACAAGCCCCGCCTCCAGCACTGAGAGAGTCCGGCTGACGGCTGAGCCGGGGAGAAGGGAGCAGGGATCGCGGAGAGAGGAGACATAGAGGGTGCAGCTGAGCATCCGGGACACCTGAGCCACAGGGGCCACACACAGCATCCGGGACACCTGAGCCACAGGGACCACACACAGCATCCGGGACACCTGAGCCACAGGGACCACACACAGTACCCAGGACTAGTAGCAGTGCCACCTGCTGCAGACATGACTGACACTCTGCTGCCAGGGAACCTGAAGGGATCTGTTCTCCCAGATAAGAGCTACTTCCGAAAGGTAAGAGACGGCTCCTGTAGTATATGTCATGTTACAGTCACATATCCACCTGCTGAACATGAAATATACAATGTAAACTGGAATAAAATAACAGCCACTTAATATATCAGCTTTAATCAGTACGATCCAAGACCCCTCTTAGGCTAAGGCTACCAGCTGTTGGGGAACTACAAGTCCCATCGTGCCATTGGCTGACAGGACATGCTGTGGTTTGTAGTTCAGTAAAAGCTGTAGAGCCAAACCAGCCTCAATGTTAATGGGAAATAACATCCATTTAGAATTCATTGGGCATGTGTTGTTTGGTGGTACTGGTGGCACCAGGGGGGTGGGAGCTGGCAAATTACAGCCCAGGGGGCAAGACTCAACTCAGCAGCCTATATTAATGGAAAAAAATGCAGGTGGCTCAGTGACCCAGCCCAAGGTAGCCCAGGACCGGCCCGGGTGGCGGATGCCCCCCAGCCCAGCCTGACCCAGACTGGCACAGTTTGGGCGCACACTGGCAGCCGATGGGGTTAACTGCCTGGTCACACCTTGTGGGTTGACTCACGTTTTTATTGTGACTTTTCAAACGTGGCTCTTGTTGCTGTTGGTTTATGTAGGATGTGTTTGGTGCTGCTCAGAGATCTGTCATAGGGTGGAACTAAGCAAAGCTGTTGTATTGATTACTGACATGTGTATTATAGAGGGGTGGGGACCTCTCTTTATATCAGTGTTACTTAACTCCACTGCCAACAGCTCATGTTTTCAGGATGTCCTTAATCATCCAGAGGCGACTTGGTGTACTTGATCCTCAAAACATGAGATGTTTGGGGGGTTGGTGAGTTAAGAAACGCTGCTTTTATATGAATGGTCATTTATGTGTCCTATGGCAACAGCCATAGTTATAAATCACTCTCAGTCTTGATAAGGAAATACATTTAATTGCAAATGTGTACAGTGATATTGTAATATAACTTTATTGCATGCTAAGTAATATAAGGAAGGTAGTAAACATTTATTTATATTAAAATTGTTTAGGGAAGTTGGTCATAGTAGCAATAGGCCCAAGGACTAGTGGGTCTGACATTGGCCTTTCAAATATTTAACTCTGGTTTAAACGCCTCTAGATCTCCAGCTGTTTTAGAATCGCAAGCCCGGGCATGTTCTTGCTTGCAGGGAATGCTGGGACTTGCAGTTCCACAACAGCTGTAGAGCCACAGGGTGGCTAGGTGTGCTAGGGTCACATGGTCATCTCAGAGGTCATTGTTTTCAATCTATGTCACATCTACATTCGACTGACAGCTCTGTCTTGGTTGCCCGATATCTGTCCTGATGTTAAAGGAGGTTGGAGAATAGCAAGTTTCACTTTTCCTGCTCTATCTAGGAAACGACCTGTATTGGGATGAACTTTCAGTGAACACAAATAGAGTTTTCCATTCTGATTCATTTTGTTCCTCAAGGTGACCGAAGCACTTGACATAATAGGTTGAGTGGGTGATGAATACTGTTAATGGAAAAAATAACGTCTCTGTATGTTAAATAAAGAAAAAATATTTTCACCGACTACATACAATGATTACTGAGCTTGAGAGTCCATCAGAACAAACTACAGACGTGATCAGTACAGTGGGTCGGTATCTTACTGACCATAAGTTGCGGTGTTACCAAATCCGTGTCTGCACTAACCATGGTCATAAAAAATAATTGTTTCCTCAAATGTTATTGTCATACTTAAATAATCTACAATGCTCTATTCAGGAGGGCTGCTTATTGGTCAATCACAGTCAGTTAAAACAATACGTTTATCAATGCCTTTACTCCTCAAAATGCCCATCAGACCTCCCACTTTGCATAAAATGCTCCCTCTAACCCCAAAATGTCCCATGTGCCTTAAGGACTCGCGTGTACTCTTAAACTCCCTTCAAACTTACCCACATGTCACTCAAATCCCCCCTGCCTGCAACCCCCCTCACCTGGGGTACCATGGCCCCCTCTCAGATGTGACCTCCCTCGTTGTTTGGTCACATGATGCGGAAATCAGACGGACAAAAAATAGAATGATCAATTTTTTTCTTATTTATGTCCCACCGAGCGTCACTGTGGCCCCAGCTCTTATTTAATTATCTGGCCTTATTCAACAAGACCTGGGGCCACGGGTGAAGCTCAGTGGTACATAAAGCAGAGAATAAGTTGTAGCAAAGGCCCACGGGGGGTAGAGCCGGGGCCGCAAGAAGGGTCAGCGGGCCGGATGCTGATCTAATTTATGCTGGACCTGAGAGCTTGGTTGCTATGGGTTACCGCCTACTTACCTATTCTCCCACAATGTCCATCCCCCCTCTACCTGCCCACATCCTGGAGAAGTGGGCGGGACTGTGCCCTGCCAGTGCTGAATTTTGGTCCTGCCCGTGCAATGAAACGACACAAAATGGCTGTGCCGTGCCCCTCAGGGCAATAATGCAGTCTCAGCGCAAATTGCTGTGCTATGCCCCCTACCCCCTGCAGGGGAGACGAGTAAAGTTGTCAAGTATTCATTACCTCTCATGTCAAGACAAGGACACCAGACAGTTAATATTGGATCATTCAGATAACATCTTGTCCAATTCCAGTTTAATTCATATTTTTAATATCTTGGAAAGCGAAGTGTACGCTTCCAAGGTGAAGTGAAGTTGCTCTTCAGAATTTTTTTCCTCTTTTCCTCATTTAATGCACGTTCTGTGTTGTACATCTAGGACATTCTGTTGACAAGTTCTAGCCTGGTGTAAACAAAATGGCTGCAGTGTTTACTTCACTCTTACTAAGACAACACCACAGCATGTAACTGTGTTTTTTTTTTTTGTTTTCAAGGCTCGTTCATACCTCAGCCCTGTATGTGAATGAGCCCCTTCGCACGTCCTAGCATTCATTTCCCAGAATACATTTCCAGAGCACAAAAGAAAAAACAAACAAAGTCCTGGTCATCACTCACGTTGCAGGTCTCCCCGTAGGCAGCAAAAAATGAAAGAAGAAGAATTTTTACGCTTTAATCTTAGATCTTTTCCCTTTTGTGTGTCAGTCTTACATTTCTAGAATAACCAGTCCTTGGTTACATTACTGTCCTGTACTTCTGTGCAGACTTCTCAATTACTGCTTGAAGCAAGCTTTAACCCTTCCATTGATCGTGAGCTGCAGTGATGTGAAGATCATAAAGGTTTAAACACACTAAAACTGACTGTATAATGTATGTATACAGTTATTCATTTTTGCAGAGCCTGTATCCTGCCTAAATGATAAAGTATATCTTGTATAAACAACTATTTCTAATGTTAACGCTTTATACCTAATAAGACAGGATATCGTAGCAGCGCAGGAAGGACACCTCAAATTATACCGCAAGAGGACTTAAAGACAATATAGCCTAATAGCATCATCATCAGTTATTTATATAGCGCCACTAATTCCGCAGCGCTGTACAGAGAACTCAATCACATCAGTCCCTGCCTAATTGGAGCTTACAGTCTAAATTCCCTAACGTACACACACAGAGACTAAGGGCAATTTAATAGCAGCCAATTAACCCACTAATATGTTTTTGGAGTGTGGGAGGAAACCGGAGCACCCGGAGGAAACCCACGCAAACACGGGGAGAACATACAAACTCCACACAGATAAGGCCATGGTCGGGAATTGCACTCATGACCCCAGTGCTGTGAGGCAGAAGTGCTAACCACTAGGCCACTGTGCTGCTCATCAGATCCAGGGGCAAACGCAGGATTTGTAGAGGGGGGTTTCCACACCATGCCACCAGTGGGCGTGGCCAGCATGCATGGGGGCGTGGCTATAACTTTAGGCAGCTTTGTGAAGCGGGAGCAGGATCCAGCCACCTCAATTATACAGTGCCCCAGGCTTTGAGGGGGTTTCCAGGCACTAGGAACCCCCTTTCCACCCCCCCCTCGGTTTGCCTATGAGATCCCTTACGAATGACCGCATGTATGACATTTGGCTGTTTTGTTCTTTCCTAGAAACTAATATCCTTGTTCCTATCCACAAGATCTGTTTAAAGTTTAAGCAGAGCAACGCCGTATAGTTTTAATAAAATAAATGTTTATTGCATTGAGTTCAGAACACCGAACGTCAGACAGAAAACTAATCATGTGTCAGTATCCTAAATGCCTGCACACCCTTTGTCAGGGGATATCACCGGGACTTCTCCTAATCTATAACTACATGATTCCACAACCTGTAGATCTGCAGCTTTTGTGAATAGACAAGTTTCAGCATGCCCTGACCGCCATAGGCATGTATAGTTCCAACAGATGAAGACGACCTACCTCTGCTGTATAGTAATAATGATAAATTACATACTTTCTATCTGAGGCCATTTAAAATGTTCTCTCGGGACAATCGTTTATCTTGATTTATAATATTTGCGTAGCGTTGAGCTTGTAGATACAATCGGATTCCATTTAGGTGACACATTAGAGGTTTGGTTAATACCAGAATTTATTAGGGTATAGAACCAGTTTGTGGTGGGAGAGGACAGAGTTTATTGTTCCAGGAGTGTAATCGAAGTCTCTCAGCAAACAAGAAAGTGTTGTTTCACCAATTGTTTTTGGAAAGTGGTCTTAATTGGTCTTGTTAGGCTCACATCATAAGGAAACGGCCATAATCCTTTTTGTTTTATCTCCCAGTGGACAAATTCTCTTTTAAGCCCAGAGCAAACATTTACATCCTTGCTAAATACTGAACAAAGGCCTTTATCTGGGGGATTTAAATACAGTTTAGCTCCAAGTCCCCCCCCCTGCAGAGAGCTTCAAATAGGGAGTCTAAATTCTCCTTCTCCCTGCTAAACAATTCTAAAGTTATCCTCTTCTCTTGAAAGAAGGATCAGGATAGCGGTTTAATGAAAAGATAATCTTTCAGACTTTATTTTTTTGGGCTTACTATGCAAGGTACCGCTTTCAAGTTCCATACAATAAACTCCATAGCTACTGCAGAACCTCTTGGGGGGAGAGGGGAACTGTCAGATATTGTTTGGCATTAATTTACTTATTTTTACCTTAAACGAAAACCATAGATGAAAGACAAATCGCGGTTACCTGAAAACCTCTGTAACGTACAAAAAAATGTACAGATCTGCTAGGCGGCTGATTTTTTTAGAAAAAATACAAATAAAGTGATATTTCCTAGCTGAAAAAGCACTAGTTGATGAATTTAAACATGGTTATGGGAACTCCGGGGGGTAAATATATGAAGCTCCTATTTTTGCAAGTTGCCAGAAACCGGCGACTTTGCAGGGGAAATTTAAAGCGGCCTGTAAAGGCAAGTTTGCTTTCACACGCCAGTGCCGCTTTAAATTGCGCCTGCAAAGTCGCCGATTTTCGGCGACTTGCAAAAATCGGAGCTTGATACATTTACTCCCAGATCTGTCTGAGAATTAGATTAAAAACTGAAGTGCCAACTAGAATCGGATTGGTTGCTATAGGCAACATCTCCACTTTTTCAAACCCACTGTTTAGTAAATATACCCCTAGACCATCATCATCATCATCATCATCATCATTTATTTATATAGCGCCACTAATTCCGCAGCGCTGTACAGAGAACTCATTCACATTAGACCAACCAAGTATCTTTGGTAGTTTAGGTGCTAGGCTGAAGAGCTGTATCACATTGTAGAGAATGTAAGGGATAAAAGATCAATCGAGGTTACTGTTTGACTTGGTTTTCTGCCGTCCCCATCAAATTCAGTGCACTAGGATTTTGATTGTGTATAACGATCATTTGGGAACACAAGTGGTGCGGTGGTTGATCGATGGGATCAGTTTTGATAAACCATATAGCAGTGTGTGTGGCCAGCTCAAAGGGAGGGCGAGTACTGAATGGTGCACACAAAAAAACAAAGCCCTTTAGCTACTCCAACAAATGGCAGCGGATCAAAACTCTTTGCCACACAGTTACAAACGCTATGGAAAGTTATGCAGTAGAAATATTACAAGATATAAATTTCATCGTAACTCAATTAGAGGCCTTATGGGAAAATTAAAAAGATAGGGTTGGGCAGCACGGTGGCTAAGTGGTTAGCACTTCTGCCTTTCAGCACTGGGGTCATGAGTTCAATTCCCAACCAAGGCCTTATCTGTGTGGAATTTGTATGTTCTCCCTGTATTTGCGTGGGTTTCCTCCGGGTGCTCCGGTTTCCTCCCACACTCCAAAAAAACATACTGGTAGGTTAATTGGCTGCTATTAAAATTGACCCTAGTCTCTCTGTCTGTCTGTCTGTGTGTATGTTAGGGAATTTAGACTGTAAGCCCCAATGGGGCAGGGACTGATGTGAGTGAGTTTTCTGTACAGCGCTGCGGACTTGGTGGCGCTATATAAATAAATGATGATGATAGTGTTAGAGTGCACACATGTAACTTCTGTCACGACGTGAGAATTGTTTCAAATATATTTGTGCATGTCACCAGATGCCTCTTTATAGTTAATCAATTTGTATGTTAAAGTTCGTGCACGTGTACATTGTTATACAGATACGAGGCCGTAACTAGGGCTGAGCGATAGGGGGACAACCGCCCAGGGCGCACCGGCGAAGAGGGACGTAGTTTATGAATATTTTTGGTTAAAATTGAGGGCTGGGGGTGTTATTTTTATTTCTCGCACATTACGGCTCTGCACAGACCTGCCATGTGCACTTTTCACCTCCTTTTATTTTATTTTTCTCACCCCTACAATGTTGGTGGAGGATACGGGAGGCTGCATGCTGTCAAATAAGCAGCTGAGGTTCCTCTAGCATTGCATACGTGCTCGTTACAGAGTTTCTAGGAATAACATGACCTTGATAATTTAATTATGTTGGAATCTGGGGGAATAATATCTGCATAGATCAGTTTGCGGTGACCCTGTTAAATCACATGGTTTTAAAGAATCTCCGGCAATTAGTCGTGGGCCCGGAGAGAGACGCTGCTTCTGCAAACCTCTCTCTGCTGGTTCTGTTCTTCGCTGTGTTGTTTCTGCAAAGAATGATATGTCTGTGTAGATCGCACGCGTACAGAGCCTGAAAGCGGGTTATTTGCAGTAGAAATTCCTTCCTGTAAGCACAGAAGGTGTCCGATGCTTATATAATAATCCTGACGTGACAGCTAGTAAACAAGTGTGATGTGTCGCCCATCTCGCTTGTATTGTTCTTTTTGTCAGCTGTAGATATTGTACAGCGAATCGTCCTGACGCCTTAATGAGCAGTTGTCAGTGAGGAATTTAGTGGTACAATGCGCTGCCTCACGGACGGATTTTTTTTAATGAAGTGTTCCGTGTTGTACAGCGTGGGTTCTGGTTGGTACATGACGTGTGACAGTAATGGCGGTACTGTTATGCTGTCGGCGGAAACCTCTCCTTCGAAATGTTTCTACACCTAGGGGTAAATGTATCAAGCTGAGAGTTTTCCGGCGGGTTTGAAAAACCAATCAGATTCTAGCCATCATTTATTGAGTACATTCTGCAAAATGATAGCTAGAATCTGATTGGTTGCTATAGGCAACATCTCCACTTTTCAAACCCGCTGGAAAGCTCTCAGCTTGATACATTTACCCAGTGCCGTAACTAGACATTTTAGTGCCCTGGGCGAGACAGGGCACCGGCGCCCCCCATCTAAGTGGGAGTGACATTTGCTGAGTGGGTGTGGCCAACCTAATGTGGGGGTGTGGTTGGCACATTACTGAAAATATTCTGTTACACATATTTGCAAATGTATGAAAAGCCAAATGCATGTATATATATTTATATCTATATAGATATATCTATATAGATATATGGCACTGGGTTAAATACCAGTGGCACCACATGTCAAACACAGTGGTTAACTAGTATTTGCACTTGCGGTCTGTGGGTTCCTTAGAGGACCATGCATTTACCCCAGAACGCACACGCGTTCCACTGCTTCTGATGCCGGGAAGGAATTGTTGCTTGTAGGGGAGCTGGATTAGAGCCGTGGTTTCTTATGGGCACAGAGGCAGGTATCGGGCGGCTGCGCCCCCTTGGGCTTGCGCCCTTGGCGGACGCACCGCCGTCGTTATGGCTCTGCTGAACATTCTTACTTACATTCTGCTGACACCTATTACAGGCATCTACCTATAGGTTATGCCAATATATAACTAAGAACAGACAGCACCTTCTGAGCAATCAATAGTGAGCACAGCACACTAAATAATCAGTAACATACATCACCCACTGAATAATAAGCAGCTGGCATCACGGGCTGCGCAATCAGCAGCAGGTATCACCTACATAAAATCAGCGTTAGGCATCACCCTCTCAACAATCAATAGCCAGCAACAGTCACTGAACAATCAGAAGCAGACATCACCCACTGACTATTAGAATCAACAGTGGGCATCACCCACTGACCACTACAATTAGCAATATGCAGTACCCACTGAACAATCATACTATGAACTCCAGTAACTTGGAAATATAGAAAGATTGATTAAATTACTTACTTACTTTGGTAAGTTGTATCCGGATGGTTACAATTATTTCCCGGCATCAGAAGCAGTGGAGCGCATGTGCGTTCCACCGAAAGCAGGAAGTTCGGCATTTGGAACGCATTTGCGTTCCAAATGCCGAACTTCCTGCTTTCGGTGGAACGCACATGCGCTCCACTGCACTGCTTTTGATGCTGCAAATGAATTTTTGCTTTTAGGGGACCTGGATTGGATCCGTGGTTTCTTCTGGGCACAGAGGCAGGTATCAGGTGGCTGCGCCTCCTTGGGCTTGCGCCCGGGGCGGTCGCACCACCCGCACCGCCGTCGTTACGGCTCTGCATTTACCCCCTAGTGTTCAGACCAGGGCTGTGCGACAGGGGCGACCGCCCAGGGCTCGGTGCTGAAGGGGAGGCGCAGTTTGTGAATATTTTAGGTTCCATTGCTTAAAATTGAAGGCTATGGGAGTGGTAGTTTTACTTCTTGCCCCAGGCGATTAAAATTTTAAGTTACGGCTCTGGTTCAGACATCTGGATGAAGCGGTTCACAACTGATCGCTAGCATGGGTGTCTGTGACTGTTTTAATGTGTTTGGAAATGACCTAGCTCTTGGGGACTAATATTGAGGGACATAGGACACTTGATCATCACCATTTATTTATATAGCGCCACTGATTCCGCAGCGCTGTACAGAGAACTCGCTCACATCAGTCCCTGCCCCATTGGGGCTTACAATCTAAATTCTCTAACACACACAGACTAGGGTCAATTTGTTAGCAGCCAATTAACCTACCAGTATTTCTTTGGAATGTGGGAGGTAACCAGAGCACCTGGAGGAAACCCACGCAAACACGGGGAGAACATACAAACTCCACACAGATAAGGCCATGGTCGGGAATTGAACTCATGACACCAATGCTGTAAGGCAGAAGTGCTAACCACTGAGCCACCCTGCTGCACTTGTTTGTTTGTTTTTATGTCTTTAACCCTAGCATATCTATATAATCCGATGGTTCCGATATGGGGACAGTGCTTGTCATAAGTTTTTTGCTTGGAAAAATTAAGCAAGCATTTTACATGATATTTTGGCCATAAGGGGGCACTGTTCATGTCACATCTAAAGCTGATCTCGTTTTATGTTGACCAAGCAAGCAGCATTGCAGCACCCGGTCCCAATAATAAAAGCCATAGGTGGTCCTGGGACTTGTAGTTCCACATTCGCTGGAAAGTCACAGCCTGACGTTATATTTGAAAAAATTTGTCTTTTCGCAAGGATCGTGAAGGCCCATCAGTTTGTTATTTGGTTTGCTGTCCCTGTACAGTGTGTCCTGTGTTGAACTGTGCAAATTAGTAAAATATTAACAGAGAACAATATCTCTCTGGAACAGAGGTGAGCAGCCTGTGGCTGTCCATCTTTGTGGAACTACAAGTCCCAGCCCGGAACCACCTGCTCTAGAGCAGCATAAACTCTTCTGAGAACAAATATAGATATAATAAACTGCAATCATCCATTTTCCTTCTGTCCTCATAGTGGGCCTGAGTCATTAAGGAGAGCAAAGCATAAAGGAGTAACTTTGCACTTGGGCAAAACCATGTTGCATTGGAGGGGGAGGTAAATTTAAAATGTGGGGACAGATTTATAGTTGGGATCTGGCATGTCCTAGATCAACTTTTAAATTTTAGTGTAAAAATAAAGCTATGAAGTATTTGTGTGCTACATGAAAAAAAGTATTTAACTTATGTGCAAAATAAAAAAACTCATTTGCTCCCCTTGCATTGTAGCATGGTTTGTCCTGGGGAACATTTATTTACTCCATTTTTTGCCTTACTTTCCTTAATGACTCCGGCCCAGAGTGTGGAATCTGCAGACTCTCTGTTTACCGTTCCAGCAGAATTGTTTACTTCCGTAAGTTATGTTCTAACATTTTGCATATGTATTGTTTATATATGTATAGGTAGGATAATAACAAATAAAAACGGGTATTCGGACTTGTTTGTTTTTCTGCTGGATATCCGAAAGCGGATGTCACAACACTCTGATTCGTAAACAAGTTCCATTGTGTAAAGCTGGGTACATATCTGCGCAATTATTGTGCAGATCACACGGCAATCAAGCGTTTGGTCAGATATTGCATTAGTGTGTACGCTCCAATGATCATGTTTTATCGCACCAAAACACTTTGCGTCTGTTGGTTTGGTTTTATAAACTTCCTAAAAATCACGATCGATGATGGAACGATGTCGGACAAATATGGAAGTGTGCACGCACTCACCACCAGCAGTGTAGGCAGATATCTGTAGTGTGTACACAGTTAGGATCTTTTCAGCAGATGGTTATGACAGATGAAGATCACAGATCTGAAGGTCAATCGTGTAGGTGTGTACACAGGAATCTGCATGTTCTTTGGGACTTCCAGACGTTGGTGAGATCGTTACAGAAATCCCATCTGAAGTAAGATCGATGTGTACCCAGTTTTACAGTATTGATTTTATAGGTCTTTCTCAGTCCCATACATGGTTATACTCCGTGGGTCTTCATGGTCACTCGGCTACCTACCGAGCTACTTATGTTGGTGAACTCGCTCCTATCTAGTATTGCCGTTGATGGCACGAGGGAGAAGCTATGAGCAGGCATTCTAGTTGTTTGGAAAGAAAGCTGGCTAGCTGCTGATGTACCGTATTGTTCCTTTTTCTAACATAAAGGCATCAAAACAAGTCCTGATTTGATGGTTTTGATTAGATACCCCCGAGCACTTGGTATGCCCCTCTCAGGGGCAAACGCAGGATTTGTAGAGGGGGGTTTCCACATCACTTTGCCAGTGGGCGTGACCAGCATGCATGGGAGTGTGGCTATAATTTTAGACACTGCTTGGCTGCTCTCCAACTCTTCCTATCCCCATAATATACATGGGCATTGCTGCGTGCACTACTGTTAGGTGCACGCAGCTCTCCCTTTTCCAGCAGAGCCGTGTGAAGCAGGGACAGGGTCCAGCCACCTCATTTATACAGTGCTCCAGGCTTGGAGGGGGGTTTCCATGCACTAGAAACCCCCCCCGGTTTGCCTATGCCTCTCTTCCAGTGTTCTGCAGCTTTAAAGAAGCTAAAAAATAGGTATCATAGGTCCCTATGACCACTGTGCACTAAATTCTTCCATTATGATCTGTTCACCATGTACTAGAACATGGCTGCATGTCCCCTGTGTGTATCCAGCCTTAAAACACCCAGCTGTGACACCCATTGTGGTGTTATCTTGTCTTATCCATAACAATATCAATATTGGTTTAGAGTTTAAGACTATACTTGACTATAAATACTGTATTGTCACTATGAATGGAGTATACATTACTATGCAGACGGGGAATCTGGTAAAATAATTAAGATGATTAATACATAAACTGTGGAAACCTCATCCCAAGATGTTATGACCTGTGAAAGGGTTAATGGAGCGGGCGTGTGTGTGGTATAAAAATAGCTCTTTTCATGTGTAATAAAACTTGTTTTTAATGAGGATTTATGAGATGTGAGATTATTGTGGGAGGAACTGACATTCTATCTCCCTATGGACCCACCTAGGTTAAAGTCTGTGATCTTCCTGTAATTATCCCGTGGTTCAGTTATGTCTGTTACACGACACAAGTCCTGATCACCCAATAACAACCTGTAACTCCCTCCAGCTGATGTCGTCTATGTGGAAATGTGACGTGGACGGTGGGAGCTGTAGTCTAGCGTCATTGCGTAATATGATATGACTCCAATACAAAACTCTAAGCGAAACAAAATGTTATTCCTACAATATATTTCACAATGAACGATCTCGCATTTCACTGCCAGAACGGCTGAAAGTATTTTGGAAGTTGCATGCTACACACTGTCATATCTGTGTGAACATCAAAAATCGCTCGCTTGGGTCAGTAAATAAACAGAATTATTGGCAGCATTAGCAATGTATAATAGTCCAGACCCCACCCCTCACTACCACCACTTACCTATTTAAACAACACTCAAAAAAATAATAAAAAATAAATGTGTCATTGAAGATAATTGTATTTGCTCTTAGTTTAAGAAACATCACTACAACCCATATTAAAATAAGTCTAATTTGTGCTTATCATTGAACACAAATGTTTTTTGGTCTGAACAGGTGTATCGATCGCCCACAGTTTCAACCCAATTTTCCCTCCTAGATGCTATTTTCAAGATTTGATACCTTTTAGAGTTCTATAAATAATTGGGTTCATTTTCTATTATTTGCCATCATTTTATTTTATTTTCTAATTATTAGTTTTTCGTTAGGCATTTAGCATTGATGATTTGGAGGCACTTAAGCGGTTACTTTTCCTTTTTGAGCACAAAGCCGCCCCTGTAACGTGAGCGTCTCTTCCTGCCGGCCGTATTGATTCCGACCTTCACAGGCCTTTCAAAGGCAGGAAGCCGAGCTGTTCTGGACCGTTTACCAAGTACAAATACCTGCAGAGCTTTTCTGTTACCTACTGAGATTGAAAGAATCCGTCTCCTTGTTAATTATCCACCCGTGCGCTGACAAGTGGAAGTCTCCTGTGTCCTTAAAGCCGGCAGAATTATGTTGTCTGTGGGTCTCCTGCTGTTGTGTGAATGGCTCTCAGGGCATGCTGGCACTTGTAGTACTACAACGGCTGAGCCAGAGGCAGGTTGCCCAGGCCTGTTCTAGTGGAAACTGAGTTTGATTAAACCTTATTGACGATGCGCAGCACAACGTGTTTGCGCTATAAGTGCAGATGAGTGTGCGGAACGGCGAAAAAATCTGAAGAGGTGCAGCGTGCTCAAGTCTAACCGCCACATCTAAGTCCACCCTCCTACCACTTTATTACCACCGCTTTCATTAAATGAAACTTCGTTTTTTTCTATTAAAATACTGCCTGGTGCTCTCCAATTTGTGAGAGTTAAGGGGCATCAGGACTGTGCTCAGCTTTGCGTGTGACGTTGTATTGGCGTTGGTCATAGTGCGCTTAGTATTGCCCTTCTGTGTAACTGGAAGGCGTAAGATTCATCCCATTGTATTCAGTCTTCATCTCCTGATTCTCCAGGATGACCGCAGTTTTGAAGTGGGCGGGGATAGAACAACCCGTAGCCAATCGGATCGCTGTATTGTTCCCCTCCTAGCCGTGAGATCTGCAGAAGTCTCACAGCAGCACAGATTATTTCAGGAGCAGAGAGTGCTGATCTTGTAGGCGGGTGTGACCTGAGCACTCATGTGATTATATTCGTGTAGGCAGCACTGCATGTGACGGGGGCAGTGTCGTAATGGGAGGGTAAGGGGGGATACTAGAAGGATCGTGGTCCGCCACGCCGCTTTTTAGAAGCTTTAGTAAATCTACCTCTTAACATAGAAACTGGGGACTTCATTTATTTAATTGATTTAATTTTCCACTCCCTCACGAACTGGTGCAGTCCATCCTTTTCACCAAGATCCATTGTGCCTGGATCAGAACAGTTAATGTACAGATCTGCTACTGGTACATCTCATCACTAGTACGTCACCAACAGAAAATTCTAGGCTTGTAACCTGTCATTTTAACAGCGGCCGTCCTCGGAGTGGACATAATTACAGGATTCGCCTGTGGGCTAGGCTAGCCTGCTACGTGACTCTCGGCAGATTTAACCATCCGAAAGTTCACCAACAGGCAAGAAAGTGATTGACAATCAAAATGTTCGGAATTCAAGTATTGCGCAATACAGATGTGTATTTTCTCCTGGATCTGTAGTACTGGCTGGTGAATCTTCTAGCTACAATCCATTAACTCCCTCCCCCCTAAAGTCCGAATACTGGGTCTTGTTCCACAACAGCTGCTTCTGTCTACTGAATGCATGCCAATATATTGTGGTGACGGTTCAGTAAATAAATGCTGATCATCCGCTAGATGGAAACCAAAGAGAAACTTGTAATGGAATTACATCTGCAGAACAGCTGAAAAATGTTATATCTCTGCAATATTGCCCCTAGTTAGTATGTATACAAACCAGGTGTGTTGCATTCCAGATATATGCAGCAGGAGAGTGCTTCTACCACTTTCACAATCACTTTGGAATATCAGAGATGAGTTGTATAGTTATATTATATGCATTGATCTATAATCAGTCGTGGATAAAAATAGTGAAGAATTCAATAGTCGGTCAAAACTAGGGCCCAGTAGGGTCGTTTAAGGAGTTGGGGTAGACGTGAATCTGTAGATATCACTAAAAGTGACGTCCAAAAGTATTTAGTAAAATCTCTAAATCCTCGATTTGGTTCATCCCTGTTTAAACCCAAAGCATTGTCCACTGGTTAGTGGAAAATATTCCATATATTGACTATTTCTGTACACGTTTCCAGCTTAGAAATTGATCATATCATAAGACCACTGTCTTTTAAGATGCATAAAAACATATAATTATTTCTACATATAGTTGTGGGATAAACACTGTACGATTGTACAGTATCAAAACCTCAAACAGCCCAGACCTCCTGTTAGACTGCGATACTCCTAAGGATTCGGAGTTGGCCCATACGTTCTGGTTGACCACGTATCTACTTGTAGATGCTAGTCTCCTGCCAGCCGAGAGAGTGTATGCTATACATAGGCAAACCGAGGGGGGTTTTCTAGTGCCTGGAAACCCCCTTCCAAGCCTGGGGCACTGTATAATTGAGGTGTCTGGACCCTGCCCCCGCTTCACACGGCTCTGCTTGAAAATGGAGAGCTGTGTACACCTAACAGTAGTGTACGCAGCATTGCCCATGTATATTATGGGGATAGGAAGAGTTGGAGAGCAGCCAAGCACTGTCTAAAATTATAGCCACGCCCCCATGCATGCTGGTCACGCCCACTGGCGGTGTGGTGTGGAAACCCCCCTCTACAAATCCTGTATTTGCCCCTGCTATACACCATACAAGCCCTAGCAGGGACTAATGGCCAGATCACTATCTAGGTGTAACCCAACTAGGACCTTGTGCTTTATATACTTCCACACCCAACTTTTTACAGCCCTGACCCCTGATCGGTATTCAGAAGGTCTCTATACTGTTGCTGACCTCTCTGTTTATACGCACAAGTTTACAGAAATTTTCTTGCAACGTTTGCATTTTACCAACACTTTTACAACGTTATAGCAAAAACTAAAGCGGTTCCAGACCTGTACACTTGGTTTTCAATGTGGCTCATTTAACCTTCCACAAAGTGGTCTGATCTCCTTCTTACACTTTTTTTCTTTTCCTTCAAATATCAGTAACAAATTTTATGTGGTTTTAACATTTAATTAACTGATTCAGTCCAATTATTTTATATATGCAGAGCTTACAGTATATATGAGCAACAAACTGGAAATAGCAGCAAGTTTAGACATTCAAATATAATGTTAAACACTCCTGTTCCCAAAGGCCATGTCGTCAAGTTACTGCAATTAGAAAATAAGTGGGAAAAGCAGTAATTTGGTGATTTGCATTTTTGCTTCTGGTTGGTCAATTTACTGACAATGCTGTTACTCCCTCTCTATGCAGATGAACACCATCAAAGGATTTATCAGGATACTGCACTTAAAATCCATCATTGTTGTCAATGTTCGTTCTCAAGTAGTTGCAGATTGTCTGGGCCTGTTAGAAAAACAATGCCGCTAGTTGGCCTTATTAAGGCTGGTGACTTTTCCCCAATAAATCCCCCTTTACAGCCCTATTTACTGCTCATTGAAGTAATGGCTGAGTCCAGGATGTTCCCTGCTTGGCCTCAATGTCACAGGACAATGGGCCCTGTCTCGCCCCACACGGTCGGCCCTTTATGTAGGGACATCATCCCGCTATTAACAAATCCCACGCTCTGTGGATGCTTTTCACTAAGGGGTGACTCACGTTATGAGATCTCTGACAATCAAAGGCCTCCTTTATAGGCCCAGATCTCCTAAACGCCCCGTAGACACAGTAAAGACACACATGAAGTGGCCACAGGTTTAATGAGCTTTGCTTTTCACTTTATTTTTCTGCAAATGCCTCGTTCTGTATACACCGCTTAATTTCTCTGCAGAATAGAATGTGTTGTCGTCAGGAGTGCACTTAATGGCTTCACACGCAGTGGGGGGCGGCCATTTTGTCGGCTACACAAATATTCTTGAGTGTGCAGCCTAACCATTCACCGGGAGTAAGCGCACCAAGATTGTTAGTCGCAAAGTGCCCACTGATGCCACTGGCGGTTGGTGAATTGATAGGCTGCATTCACAGGGATATTGGGTAGGCCCCCACACAATGGCTGCCTCTAGGCAGCAGGTGAATATCTGCCATAGCCTCCAATGGAAAAGTGCCCCTAGTGGTCAAATTATATCTCACATAATGGCAACCTGTGCATTTCTTACATTGCCATGGTAACAGCTAGAAGCCACAGGTTGACTAAACCTGTTCTGTTACCTATGGCAACCGGTCAGGCCTTAGTCTAACTTGCATTGATAATGAGTGGTTGCTATGGGTTACACCATATTGGCATTGTTTATAGAGATACGATGGTGCACTGATGTCACTCTGTGCCAGCTGTTCTGCCAAAGTAACACAAGATACCCCATGCCAGTTATTTTCTGTAACCCCTTGGCTGCTGGATGGGCATCTGACAAATGTGCTCTTCTTTCTCCACTGCAGGGTAAATCCATCGCTCAGACCGGTCGCAGCAAACTGCAGAATCAAAGGGCCGGACTGAACAATCAGATCCTGAAAGCCATGAGGATGAGAGCCGGAGCTGAGAACCTCCTGCGGTACGTTCCCATCCATTCATCCCCTCTCCCTCTGCCCAGCCACTAAAATGAAGCCTTTGTTCTGTCTGCTCCGGTGATCTTAGATTCCCAGAGCAGATTCCCAACAGATGCAGGAGACTAATGAACGCCGCCAGACAGAGCTTCGATTGTAGCAACAGTTCATACACCGGTTACCATGACTCTCCCTCCCCAGACTGTGCATCAGGGACCCCTGGTTACTGTTTCATTGCTTATTGTTTTGTTGTGAAAAGCTCCATGTATGGTATAAATAGACAGATACACAGGTGCTTATATTAAAGCGTCTTTAAAGTAAGTCTTTCATTTATTGTTTACCATCAGTCCTATGCTGTTTTTTATTCCCTGATCCACCCCTTGAAACTCTTGTAAGAACATACCCCGAAATATCTGAGCTTTAGCACAGAAAGTGTTGCTCAGGTCACAGAGATGGGGCGCCTCTAGTCCCTGGTGGTACTTGTTACCCACAACAAGGCAGATTTGCAGCACTGTTACCCGCAACAAAGGCAGAATTGCAACATTGTTACCCGCAACAAGGCAGGTTTGTAACATTTTTCTGTTCCTGCAACTCCTATATTGTAATTTTTCTGCTAATTTGGCTCATTTTGGGCTGCTTAAAACCACCATTAATTATGTTCTAATTATTTTTTCTTTTCACCAAAGAGCCCTTCTCATATAGACCCAGTCAGCGAGCAGAACGGTGACTGGCACCTCTAGATTTAGTGATTTATAAGGCATCTGCCCTGGTGGTCCAATGCATCAAAACCACAAGAGCCCAGGGGGGGCATTTCTCACCCCCCCCCCCCTCCTCAGTCCAAAAAGCCTCTTCTTCCTTTTTTTTTCTTTTTTTTTCTAAAGGCTCATGAAAGACTCTCTCAAAGTTTTTTGTCTTGTTTCAACTTATTGTTGGAGGTAACAATCTATTGTAATGTTGAGAGTCTTGTACAATTCCATGTTCCATATGGGGGACAGATGAAATATCCGTTAAATGCCGGTATCTAAATATGCCCTTAGTATAACTGTAAACTATAAGCTACAGCGACCAATCAGATGTTTACGGCCATTAATCACGCACTGGACTCCTGAAAGCGCCTAACTGAGTGGCCGCTGTGGATTACGGCGCTTCTTAGCCGTGTATTATTTGATTGGCGTTTCCTTAACTCTTGCAGTTCCATAAGGATCTCTTGCTGGGAAAAGGCAAAAAAAGGAGTAAATGTTCTCTGGGACAAACCATGTTACAATGCAAGGGGTGCAAATGAGTTTATTATTTTGCAAACAAGTTAAATACTTTCTGTTGTTTCATGTAGCACACAAATACTTGATAGCTTAATTTTTACACTGAAATTTAAAGTTGATCTAGGACATGCCCTACCCCAACTATAAATCTCTCTCTCCGCATTTTAAATGTACCAGCTCTCCCCCCCCCCCCCCCCCTCCAATGCATCATGGTTTTACCCAGGTGCAAAGTTACTCCTTTTTATGCTTTGCTCTCCTTAATGACTCGGGCCCTAGCAGGTAGGATTAGTTCAGTGGATCATTTAAATCTGAACCAACAGTACGGAAAACCCATGTTAATGCAGAAAATAAGTTTTTTGTTCTTAGATGTATATCTAATCAGTGCATATATAGGTGGCAGGGCCAATAACGGCGGAGAACAGCTCCTGTACACGATTATCTGCTGGAACTACAGCAGACCTGAATTTATGCCGTATACGTGCATACACGGTATATATTCTTCAATGGCCGGGAGCTAATCCTACGGAGAGGTTGAGAGGAGAATGCTAAAAATTCTGAGCATGTGTGTAACCTACTCTTCTTTTAAGGAGACCCTGCAGATGGTATTCTGGACCTAACAACGTGCTAATAATTATTTTCCTGTCTCTCCAGAGTAACGACAAACAACAAAGTGCGAGAACAGGTTTTGCTGGAACTGAGTTATGTCAACTCGAACCTTCAGGTTCTCAAGGAGGAGTTAGAAGGACTGAACATATCGGTGGAGGTGTACCAGCACACTGAGTAAGACAAGGTTTATGGTTTTATAAAGATAAGATTGAATTAATCCGCAAAAATTCCATTTAAAGAACAAACTGTGTTTCATTCCAGCCCTGCCTTTATTTACCATAGAGGCATATCTTGCAGTGATAATAGTGCTTAAGTCTCATTTCTGTCCTCTCGGCTATTTTGAGAACCTCTCCTACTGCTATACCTCTAAGGAGACTATAGGAATTCTTTAGCTGATAAGAGGGCTGTCTGGTAGTCACATTTGTGTGTTTGTAATGAAATCTTTAAAGCTACACTACCTACCCTTAGCCGGAGCCCTGTTGGCTGCTACATGCTGCCGTTTTCCTGGAGCTCTGCCGTTTCTGTAATAAACAACCAGCAAATGAATTCAGCTAATTCAAGTTTAAATGGTGGCATAGGGTTTATGTGAGCAAGATGACTAATTCCAATAAAGACTGCAGCTTGGTTGATTGGTCCTTCAGATCTCCTATCGCCCCCTCTCTCGTTGTTTTTTTGTAAGGGATCTGGCTTTGAAAATGATTTTCCTAGGTGTTAGTGCAGCTTTAACCTGGTCCCATCATCTATAGACCGTGGAGGCAGCCATTTTTTGGGTCAGTGAATAAATTGGAGGCATCCTTGAATGTAGACGAGCAGATTCAATTAAGTTGTTGATGATCATTGACTTGTAACAGAAGTTGATAAGAGAGATTTAATTTAGGATCTGTACTTTCAACCTTCCTTTGTGTCTGAGAAATTGGATTTGTGTCTTTGAGATGTCTAATTTGATGTTGTCGCCGATAATTATGGTAGAAATCTCTGCTCATTTTTCCTCGCACGGAAAACGAGCGGAGATTTCGATCAAATCTCCACCGCAGAGTTTCTCACGGATTTTCCAGAGACACGTTGCGGCTAATTGAATCTCCCCCCTTGAAGGTTGTCAGAAATTTTTCAGGATGGCCTCCATGTAGGACCACCACAAACTGGTACAAGAAACCCCCCACGAAGATCCAGTGTCCTAAAGATCTTTGTAGATTGCAACCTTTCCAGTAACGAAGTGATCAATGGAACAGTTACATTATAAAGTTCCCTTTAGTCAGTACAGAGATGTAATGTAGTCACTGGGCTCTATCCTCAACTCCTGGTTCTTTCAACGTAGCTGTAACCTACACACTAAATATTAAACTGTGCGTTTTATGGGGTGGTCTCCGTTCACGCTCCTCTGTCCCTTGCACACACTAGTGGCTGCATTGTTGTGAGTTGTTCACGGATATTGGCTCATCATCCATCCGCTAGGAGCTAGTGACAACACGGTGGAATGAGGCACTCCGTACCTCACACCTCAATGATGTCACTAGTCCCTGGCGAATTCATAGGCCGCATCCTCCGGAACATTTTACGTCATTCCACAAACTGGCCGACTCCTCTGTATGCGAACTGCAAGAGGTACCCAAAATTATTGTCTGTTGGATGAATAAGAACCTCGATATGTATCTTGGTTAATCTGCGTCCTGTCGCTGCGTCATGGAAGTGATGTATTTATGAAGGATATAGATATATATATATATATATATATATATATATATATATATTAGAGTAGGAATTGCAGTTTCCTGTAATGTTCTGTGTTAATAAGTGTGTGTGTGTGTGTGTGTTTGTGTTAGTAATGCCGATAGAATGTTGACTTGTATCCTGATTACTGGGTGTGTGAAGTATTACTGAGGTAATAGATTGCTGATAACACATGACCTAGTTTTACTACAAGGACGTACGTTCATATCTGCTGCTGTAGTCACCTATTTCTGGAGAACACTCCCCTCCTTACTCCCACTTGAAATATTCACTCTCATTAGGTAATGTCTTACGCTGCGATCTGAGGACACCAACCAGCTGTCTCTCTGACAATCTGCTGTCTCCGCACTTTTCTCCAGCGTAGAATACCTTGTGACTTCAGCTCAGAGTTTACTAAAAGTTATTATAAAGTGGATATTAGTAGTAATATAATGGATTTATAAAGTGCCAACGTAAAATTCAGCAGTGTTCAATAGAAAGACGTCGCACGCAGATTACATACAGTACCACGATCCATTAAAAGAGAAGATGGGGTTGATTTTGACCCAATACACTAATTAGAATAGGTCTTCTCTATTCTGCAAGAAAATAAATATCTTAACTGGGCACAAATCCGTTGGGCCTGTTCTGTGAGAGGGCCTGGGGTTACATGATTCCCATTTGTAATACGTTTCCAGCGCAGTCTTCACAATAGTTACATTTCACTCATGTCCAGAATTCGATAGAGATGGGAGGCAAGTGACTGGGGTGGCTTGCTGGGATTTGTAGTTCAATACCAATTGGAGAGGCAAAGTTTGCCTAAATTTTCAGAATCCAATACAATAAATACAAAACATAAAAAAGTATCCACTTTTTTAAATGACATTCCCCGCTGGCAGAGGCAGATTACCCGTGTCTGGCAGGACATGCTTGTATCTAGTTCCCCAGCTGCTGGAGAGACAGTCCCTCCCTGTGTATAACCTTGCCCCGTTCTATACAGAGAGCTATGACTGCACAGTGGTTCAGTCTCCTGCCACCACCCATAATGCTTTGCACACACCAGCAGAACCACGCAGCACTCATTCAGGGACATTGGCTGCTGTTGCTGTAGCATGTACCGTGGTTTTGTTTAATCTAATGCATTTTATCTATATTCTAGGCAGAGCTTCAGCATTCCCCTCATTCCTCTGGGCCTCAAGGAGACAAAAGATGTTGATTTCACCGTTGCATTCAAGGTAACAAAAAAAATATTCCCCTTTTTGCACCCTCTGGATGTATAGAAATGTTAGTTGTGTGCTGGGAGCTGTATGTAAAATGTGTTCAGGTCACAAGAGATAATCAGCTTGGTTTTTACTCTCCAACTTATGTTCTTTAAAGGTCTATTAAACTTAGAGTGAAATCCTTTCCAAATTCACATCAGTTCAAAATCAAAGATTGCTTCACACGCATCCATAAAGATGACAATACAAGCACTTCGTTCAAACCGTTTTGGGTGAACAATTCCTTTAAATAATCAATTTGGCTATTGATTGGATCTACGCTCACCACCAGGTGTGGATTCTTTGATTAAAAAAAGATTGTATTGAATGATTGGGTTTTAATGCTTGAAGTCGTCTTAAGGATATATTATTAGATTAAACAACAATCCAGAAAATGACCTACCCCGGTGTACGGTGTTTTACCTGATCTGATGTTCTACCGGAAATTATGTATTAATTTTTTGGAATTCCACCCAAGACTGAAGTTTCTGTGGAGTCAGCCTTTAAATCTACTGTCCTCTGCCTCCCTTAAAGTGGTCCTGTCCCTTACACAAAGTTAAAGCAGCCATTTGGTTGGTTGAACCAATATCCCGCCTTTCAGTTGACTTGGAGCTACTGTTATAACTGCGGAATGTTGACGATATATTTTATGTCTTCGCTCCGGAAAACAAACGATCCTACAAACGTGTGTCTGACGTTTCTCAATATTCCTTATAAATAGTTTCTCATGACATCAGTAATAAGTATCAGCAAGATTCTCGCTGAGAGATCTAAATTTAGAATAAACCTCATGATCTATTTTTAGGCTAAATGGAATTATTTCAAATGAGACACCCGAGTGGTGTATTATCCTGATCTGAGTCACGTTCTGCTCAGAATGTGGAACGAATCCACAGCAGACTCCACCCGTCGCTCCTCACTGCCGGCGGATGGATTTATGCAACCATCGGGGAAACCTCTGGCTGTGACTAATGCAGAGTACACGCAGGATTCCTCTGTATCTTAATATATTACAACAGTGATAGGCGGCCCGATACTTACACGATATGTTTAATCAAAGAAAGAGACGCCTACCTGTAATAATATATCAATAGGTCTATTAAACAAGTGTTTACACGCTACAACAAACACATCTGACAATAAAGCAGGAAGGAGCTGGGGGCCGCCGGTGAAGGCTAAGGGAGGGGCGTTTGTTTCCCAACACTGTAGTAGAAGCTGTAAATTAGAGATATGGCATTGTAGAACATGGTGCAATTGGGAACACATAATATAACGCCACAAGTAGTTTATACAACAACACAGGGGTATTGGCAAACAAGTGACATGGTAGAGTGTCCATTTAGCTTGAAACAATCTCTTTCCTATTCATTACAGTAGTGGTGGCAGCCACAACTGCTGTTACTTTGTTTTACATTGTTGCAACAATGTGGTAGTCTTCTGAGTGCCGCATAGAAGCTGATCACTTTATACCTTGTTTTCAAATATGAAGGATCAGGAAAATTAAAATAAAAACATACTTTGAAACTCCTCTTATTAGCAAATGGAAGTTGTGAATTTAAATGCAAACATTACAGACGCCTTTCAAGTAATAATACTGATCCATAACTTGTTCTAGAAACAATACAGGGAGCGTTTATGAAAACTAGCGCACAGATAACCAATCGGATTGCAATTTTTCCCGATACAGTTTGTAAAGCAAGTATCCCACCGGTTTATAACCATTTAATATCGGCCGGGGCAAGTCGTATGGCAGCTTAGGTTTTGTGATAAGAAGGGTTTATGACCATATTGGATTCTCTGTTCTTGTTATAGGACTTTATACTGGAACATTACAGCGAGGATGGAGCGGATTATGAGAACGAGCTGGCTGACCTCATGGACCTCAGACAGGTAACGATTGGGAGTTGTTGGTGATGTGATAGGAGTCTGGCTAATGTTAAATTATAATGAACAATTTGTATACAAGTCTATAGTATGCAGTTGCCTTCTTCTAATTACACTTTAACACAACATTGATCTCTTCTACGTGACCCACTGAACTCTCCTGATTCCTTGATGGGCCTCAGGGTTTCTGTGCTGTAAATAAATGTATTTAGGTTCCTGGAACAATGCAAGATCGCTGGCAGTCTGCCCGCGGCTTCACCCTGCTGGCTTGTTGCCCAAAACACCGGGAGACCTTGAAGGACGGTGGGAGGAAAGTTGCCGTTAGTGGGCTATACAGCATGGGTGGAAGGAGCCGAGAAGAGGGTACGATGGTCCTAATAGTAGGTGGGAGTCGGGTCTTTGGGAGATGAGAACGGACAACATTCCACAGTCATTATTAGAATCCTGATTGTTTCGAGCCTTAAAGGGGTTACTATAAGATCTCTGAGTGAAAAAGAAACCCTTTTCATTAGCCGCAGAGAGGTATTTGAGCTGAAAAAAACAGGTTTACAGTATAAACATTGTTTTGTTTTTTTGCAAGAACAAAAACTTTAGTTTCATCAATGAGAAATGCTTCCGCTGAAACCAGCCCCCTCCGTTATATCATGTTACAAAGACCTGAAGCGCTAAGAAATATACATTTTATCTAGACACATAGTATTTGTAAAAGTACAATTTAGATCTACAGGAGCTGGGGTACACTTAATAATCTGCTAGAGCGGGGTTGGTGGTCGGTGCTCACGGCAACGATCGGATTCTCTCATTTTTTGAGTTGGGGGGGAAAAATGAAAGTAAACATTTGATTGGCTGCCAAGGGCCAGATTCAAACCCAGTGCCCCGTGTTCGTTCTCATTATATTTATTCTAAAATATATTCCATCTATAGATACAGTCAAACACCAATTTTACGTTTTTCATAAGGGGTCGGGAGAAATTGGTGTAAAAACCGGGACAGTGTAAAACTCTCACCCGTACACACTACTTTTAAAACAAGTTAAAAACTTAAACGGTAATAATCAAAGGTGGTCAATTGCAAATTTTGCTTATTTTTTTAACAAATTTGTTCTCTACACAAAGAAATAACAATGAAGAAACAAACAAACATGTTCTTACCTGATAAAATCTCCTATAGTCTGTACGAGCAGCATCTGTGTAATTGTTTTCAATACTAACATAATATAAGTAAAGTATAGCAATATGACTGTACAAAATACCATATCGGCTACTGTTTGTGGTATAAAATTAGTCCCATTGAAATGCATTAATGAAAGAAGGGATTGTGAAAAGGTGGGATTCTGGGAAAAATATATACAAGGGTTTTGGCTGTATTGTCTTTTTGTGGTTAAATTAAACTGTCACATTCTGTTTCCATGGTGACACTTCCATGTTTTCTGCTTATATGAAGTATACACAGTGTTCTGACATCTCCTGTTTTCCCATTTTAAGTAGTTAAGGCTTGAATTAGAATAATGGATAATAGGATTATTGTGTTAAAACTCCACATTTTACTGCATTAACGCTCAAAGGAAGCACAACGTTTATATCTGTCTTATTAGTCTCATGGGGGTTCCCATGCGTCCCGATTTTTCCACCTATAATTTTTTTTTTACTACTACTACTTATATGGATAACTGTGTTTTTATTATTCTTATCGCAAATAACACAGCACACTTTTGTCAGGATGACACCAGGCGACCCTAACTCTGGTTAGACACATGGGTAACTCGCTTTGTCACTTTAAAGTGATGGGAGCTCTGCCAAGTCTTTCAAGTGTCCAGTGACTTTGTGCAATAGGAACAATAAGAACCAGTCAACAAATACCAGATTTCGTAATGTTTAAGCCATGTCCTTTCTTTTTTTTTATAGGCCTGTCGAACACCCAGCAGAGACGAAACTGGGATTGAGTTGTTGGTGAGTTACTTTCAACAGCTCGGGTTTCTGGAGAACCGGTTCTTTCCGTCCAGCAGAAACATGGGCATTCTGTTCACCTGGTAAGTCTACCCAACAATACCCTCATGGCAACCAATGCAGGTCAGAAAAAAAACTAAGAATGCAGTTATTTGAGTTGCTGTGACATCACTGGCCCCACCCCTGTGCAAAAATCGACCAAACCAGGCATAGCAAGTCTGTCAAGATGTCAGTCACTCTCTGCCTGCTCGGTTAGAGAAGACTCCTCCCTCCTAAAATGGCTGCAGATGAGTTAGAGCATGGGAGACCTATTTAGTGACATATGAACACTAGATATTTTGTGTATCATCATCAACATTTATTTATATAGCGCCAGCAAATTCCGTAGCGTTTTACAATTGGGAACAAACATTAATAAGACAATACTGGGTAATACATACAGACAGAGAGGTAAGAGAACCCTGCTCGAAAGCTTACAATCTATAGGACAATGTATATTAAGCTCCATAATAGACAGCTTTTATTATGTATAAATGTCAAACAGTGGCTTTACCTGTTCTTTTAAGACATGTATTCTCTTCCATTTCAATGGATCTGCTGAGTATACAAAATAGCAGGAAACCATACAGTAATAACTTAATAATTTAACTCTAGGTATGTTATTATAAGTTTGGCTAAGCTTTAGTTAAGACCGCATGCCTGTATAAGCTTCTAGATGAATGAACAGGGTGGGGAGATTTAGTCTTGTTGTATTACCTATGGAAAAAGACCTGTGTTTTTTTTTTTTTTTATGTCCTAGTGACATGAATTAAAGTGCACCTGTCCTCCACATACAATGGTACACCCATTTTGCAGCCTATTAAGTTGGCATATGGCTGAGCCATAGTGAAAGCAGCCATTTTATAGGCTGAAGCAATATGAACATGCAGTCTATTCGTTCCCCAGGAGATGATGTTGCTGAGGCGTGAGACATGGCAGCCATTTTGTGCCCCGAACCAACATCCTTGAGAAGGCAGTTTATCCATTCAGAAGGACATCGCTGGTTTCCAGTGAACGGATTGCTGACGACCCCACGAGTATTGCTTCAGTCAGTGGCTCCAAGCGAATGGATAAGCTGCATTCTCCTGAATAATGGTTCTGAGCACAAAATGGCTGCCATTGCGCATGTCCTAGTGACAACACTGGTTTCTGCGATTTCATGAAGACTCTTTATAATGTCCAATTAAGTCACCATCCTAATTTTTTTCTTCCAATTTAGGTATGACTCCTTCACTGGCGTTCCTGTCAGCCAGCCAAATATCTCGCTGGAGAAGGCCAGCATTTTATTTAACATCAGCGCCCTGTACACGCAGATCGGCACACGCTGTAACCGACAAACCAAATCTGGACTGGAGGAAGCGGTCACCATGTTTCAGAAAGCCGCAGGTAAAGGGGCGCAGAGCGTGGGCCTAATGTGGTACGATGGTGTTAGGCGAGCTAGAACCTGTCACGTTTGGGTTTATTAGTTGGTTTTTAGAAATGGAAGATTTTCTAAGCTGCCCTCGCTCAGGACATGGGAAAACTCGATTCGCACCTGAATTCTGCTCTATAATACCTGGGCGCAGTCTTCTTACACCACAGCTCTCCTGCCCTGCTGATACTCACTAGGCGATATGTAAACAGCTCTTATACTCCAAGACTGTATAACTGGGATTTTCTATCATTGTCTCCATATAACATCTATTTTGACTGGAGTTATATAGAGACGATTTATGTGGTATCAGCTAAGTAACATTAAAGGAATTACTAACCGAATGAGTAATTGACCCTCCCCCATTTTTAGGACTGATAACCCCCCTCGCTCTCTTACATCGGAGAACTATGCAGATATTCCACCTCGCTGCTGTGTTTGGGGTTTCTGGCTGAGTAGATATTGTGGTTAATGATTAACGTGTCATTCTCTAGATTATTTGGAGTCATCGATCTATCCATGCTGCAGGCTAGAAAGGCGCTAGATCTGCCTAATAGGGACAGCCTGCCCCCATGGCTTTTAAAGGCTTATTTAATAATATTGTAAAAAAAAAAGCAAATAGTCTGTGTAAAATAATCAAAACCGTGTCCTTGGGAAAAGATCAGACCTCAACCATTCTGTTTGTTGGGTGGTTGCAGAGCCAGATAATCTCATACTTGCCAACTCTTCCTAAATGTCAGGGAGACTCCCTGAAATAGGGGTGATCTCCGTCACGCCCTGAAGAGTCTGGCATTCTCCCTGATGCTGAGCCAGTACAAGACTTGGTTGGCTTCACCATCTGTGGCATGATGACACAGTTCAGAAATTGTGTCCTATGTCCATTTATTGATGCCTATGGGGGTGGCCATAGATTTAATCAAAGACTGACAGGTAAGACAACATGACTTCAGTAATGGAGACAGAAATGTAAAAGACATTTCAGTCTCAAGAGATTCATTAGCTGCTTTTCTTTAACTCATAGTTGCCTACTTTCCCGGAATGTCCAGGAGACTCCCGCATTTCTGGGAGACCTCCCGGGAGAGCAGGGCAACCTCCCGGTTCTTGCTGCCGCAATAGATAAGTGGCGGGGAGTGGGGCTTAATGATGCAAATGATGCGTCATCTTAGCCATGCCCCCTGCTGTAATTGGCCAAAATTGTGACAATCGTTTAGGGGGCAGGGCCAAAATGATGCGATTCATCAAGCCCCGCCCCTGCCCACCTCCCCCAGGATCTCCCTGAAGCTTCTGGCAAAGCATGCTGGGACTTGTAGTTTCACGACATCTGGAGAGCCACAGGTTGGCCAGGCCTGGTTTAAACCCTATAGGAATATAGATTTATTTTAATTAATTTGAATGTGTTCCTGGTATATTCTCTGCACCCACTGCAATAATCCACCACAAATACAAAGTATTCTGCCTTCTCTATGGAGCGGCTGTGCACATTATAGAGCTGTAATACAGCCTAGCAATAACACAGCTCACACTCCCCCCAGGGAAAGACATAGACCGGCTTCTACTTGTCGTTTCTCTGATTTATTGTCGCCTTCCAGTGAAGGTGGGGGCAGCTTTTAAAGTCAGAAATGTGTTTAATGTAGAAATAAGTGGATAGAAACATAACGAGAATACGATGCAGCTTTTATAGTGTTTATGAGGATTCAGACAATCCTTACCTGCTGTTGAGCTTTGTGTTTGGAAGCAGTTTTATGTCTGGCTGGTTAATGATTGTGCTGACCTTTCGCCTTCAGGCTGCTCCTCCCAACTCTGCTCCATGTGCAACTAAAGGGTGCAAATGTATACCTGCACAAACCATGCTGTGTAATTGCAAATTTGTAAATGCTAGGACGTGCCCCCCTCCCACCTATAAATCTCTCTGCCATCACTCCCCCCCCTCATCCCCTGTAGAGCAACTTGGTTCCACGAAGGTGCAAAACTGCTCCTTCTATATTTCCATATCTGTAACACTAACTGAGGCCCGTACTGCTAAATACATGAAATAACTTCATAGACAGGGACTGATGCACTTAGAGATACTTCCTGTCATGTCTGAAAGTCACAAAGCCCAGAGCTGAAAGTCCTCTGTCAGTGGCTGATTAATGCAACTTGTCTGACCGGTTGGCGTACAAATCCTGGAACTATAACTTTGTGTTTACATTGTTGTGTTTGGAATAACTGAGCTGTGTGACTATGTAAGAGCACTCAAAGAACGGGGCGTCTGAGAATGTCCTGGATGTTTGGTTGCTAAGGTGAAAAATACAAAATACACTGTTCTGTGCAGGGGGGCGATTCACGGTTCTAAAGTGCACTTGCTGCGTGCACAGAGCGGAGGCGGCCATTTTGACGGCAGAACCAATATTTAAGCCTATCGGTTTGTTAGGAGCTAGTGACCTCGCTGAGGCACAAAGTGAACAATGAGGGAACTGATGGGCTGAATTCTCATGAAAATCTGTTCAGCCCATAAAATGGCTGCCTTGGGCCTTCCTGAAGGGGGAACTCTAGTGTTGCCCATAGCAACCAATCAAATGCCTGCTTTCATTTCTTAAACTGCACTACAAAAATGTCAGGTAGAATCTGATTGGTTGCTAGGGGCAACACCACAGTTGACTGACGTGAATGAATGACTACATTTTCTCTGGCGCTATATTAATAAGTGATAATATCTAAATTAATGGCTGTTAGACTTGTGTACACGTTAAACCCCATTCCTTCTCTTCCAGGAGTTCTCAGCTACCTGAAAGAAACCTTCACCCACACCCCAAGCTATGACATGAGCCCCGCCATGCTGGGCACTCTCATCAAAATGCTGATGGCGGAAGCCCACGAGTGCTATTTTGAGAAACTGATCCTATCGGGGGTCCAGAACGAATTCTGCAACTTGGTGAAGGTGGCGCAGGAGGCAGCGAAGGTATTTGTTGCGTCTTACACGTCCGTTAACCATTCAAGGACAAAGGCCGCATAGAGGTTTCCTGGCGCTGTAGGATTAGACATGACGCAATGTTTTCAGGTATCGCAGCAACCGACACCTGAGTCTTTGTGTACACGGATAAGTAATTGTATGTTTGCTTTTGTTAGTGATTCATTCATGGAACTTTTAATACTTGTGCAGCTGAAGTTTAGGGCAGTTCCAGTTTAACACTGTGACTGATAGTGTTTCCATGCCCTACTTTCAAATAGGCCCACCTGATTCTACCATAAACTTAGTTCGTGTCTGCCATGCCGAAGCTTCACTATTGCAACTGATAACTTGTAAAACATTTTCTCTCAGCAGCATAAGTTCTAGAACAGAGGTGTCCAAACCCAGTCCTCAAGGGCTACCAACAGGTCATGTTTTCAGGATTTCTGTCTGTAGAAACAGGTGGGGTAATTACTGACCCAGCCACATAATGACTCACCTGTGCATGATTAAAGAAATCCTGAAAACATGACCTGTTGGTAGCTCTTGAGGACTAGTTTTGGACACCTCTGTTCTAGACAATGGCTGTGGCGGAGGGAATCTTTGCGATTTCTTGATTTTCTGATCAAAGAATCTGTTTTACTTTGTATTTTTTATTTCTTTGTGATGGTTATTCACCAGTTTTGGGCACATTACACTAGAGCGTTGATGCCTGTCGGAAGCATTTTCATGTCCCTGAAGTTCGTGTGTGTCCATACTGCTGTGCATGAGCAGAGACTATACTTTCAAGAATGGAAATAGACTTCATTCAAATGACTTTGTGCTTCTAGCACCGTTATAAAATAAGCATTATTTTAGTTTTAAAGCATAAATGAAGTTAAAAACAGATTTACATTTGGGAGCCAGCTGCTGGCTTTGTTGTAATCTTGAAGTATTTAGAGTCCTCCTTTAAAGAGCAGCCTTACAATCCTCGGTGGTCTGTCTTGCAGGTCGGCGATGTTTATTTACAAGTCTTCAACGCCATGAGCCAAGCACCGATCAAGGAGAACGTCCCCTACTCCTGGTCCGTTATGGTACAAGTGAAAGCCGAGCATTACAAAGCCCTGGCCCACTATTTTGTGGCAATCATACTCATTGATCACCAGCGTAAGTGTTTACTTGTGTCCTCTGCCTTACAATGTGTGTCCTCCTCACAAGCTGCTGCTGTTGTCTCCAGATTCGTGCCCTAGAAATCGCAAAAAAAGCGCAGGCACTATATTATATGATTCAAAAATGGTTCATATGTTCTCTGTTAGTATCATTCAATCAAACTTTAGAAACCCGGCGGTAACCGCCTTAAAGTAATTTAGTCATTACATTTCAGTTTACTTTATTAACAGAATTCAATAACTTTTTTTGATACACTACGTTACATGTAGAAACTTTAACAACAGAGTATAATGAATAAATGACTATACTATCAATTACTATATTAAAGGAACTAAAGAATTTCTTTATACACTACAATATATGTATAAATTCTTCCATCGATGTTATATTGTTGAGCATGGTCCCCACAAGATGTGCGGATATATGTGGCTGCAAATAATGGTCACCGTTTCCAGACCTCCCAGCAGGTCACATGTTCCAGGTCACCCAGCGGGTGCACAGGGAGAGTTCACTAACTGCCACAGTTTCCAGACCACCCAGCAGACAACGGCATCATAGAAATAAGTCACTCATAAAAGTCCTACTCGCTCATAAAAGTTGTACTTATGCTATTAATGTATAGATATCTATCCTACCGACTTTGTAAGAGAGTTGCAAGTTACTAATTTATATGAAACCTCCTTTTCTCTATACTGGATGTGACCTTATGTCACCTATGTAGGACATAACCCCCCTTCATTTTGTTGTTCTAAATAACATATTTATGGTGATTTTCCCACAGTGACTCTGCGTGATGATGAGGATAAGCAGGAGAAGGCTTTGTCCCAGCTATACGACCACATCCCCGACGGACTGACTGCCATGAAAATACTAAAGGACAAACAGCAGCGGACACAACTAGGTAACCTCAATCCGACAACACCATATAGATTAAAGATTCAATGTGCGTTCCTGTAGAAGTAGTTTTACGACGTCGCATGGAAGGGAGAGATTAAAGTGGTTGGACTACCTGCGGAGGATGGCTTCCTGGCTGAAGAGGGCGGGACACAATTGGATGTGAGCGTCACATGGTTGCCTCTTACCCAGTCACGTTACGCCCTCTTTGGTCATGGAAGCTCGCTGCTTTAGTCTATCCTGGCTGATCTTAAACTACGTGAATGGCCAGGACCAGTCCAACCGCTTTAATGGTAATATATGAACCACTGTTCACTGCTAAGCATGTTGCTGTCAATTAGTCTACTGCTCTTTTTTGACATATTATGTTCCTCTAAGAGATATATTCTGTCCGCCACTCTGTCCTCTCGGAGCCTGATCTTCTGGAGCTCACTGCCCAGCCGCTCTGAGATTCAGTGATCCCTGAGCCTAGGTCAGTGTTGGCTAACCTGTGACACTCCCAGGTGTTGTGAAACTACAAGTCCTAGTATACCCTTCCAGCAATAAGCTGCTATATATTGGCAAAGCATGCTGGGACTTGTAGTTTCACAACACCTGGGAGTGTCACAGGTTAGCCAATACTGGCCTAGGGGAATATAGTGCTTGGGTTTACCCAGAAATCCCCAATAGGCTCCGGAATCCCTGCTGAACCCTAAAACCACCAGCTCCAAGAGGAACTTACAGTATGGGTTTGTCAGGAGAGAGCAGAGTACAGATACGGATCAGCCGCCAGAGACCCTGTACCTAGATGAGAGCGGAAGTGACTCCCAGAATAAGGCTTCCACACTCTTATTGCAGAGGTTACATTTACAATAAGTATCACATTCTGTTCTTTTAAATCTGGAACTTTGTGTGTTGCAATGTAATCTGTACATAACATCCAGTCCTGGAGTCTGGTTATAGTGTGATATTAGTGTTCCATAAAACACCCTGTAACATTGTGTTTATAATATGCTCCTGACCGCACCCTGCTATACGGAGCATAGTTCACATTCCTGTTTGTTCTAGGACAATGGGAAAATCACTGTAAACCGGTCAACCAATAACCGGCTGCTGATTCTCACACCAACAATAGAAACAAGAATACCAGTGCCTGCCTCTTACCTGTAAAGTAACAAGAAATAACGATGCAGAAAGATCTAACTATAACTCTGCAATAAATATTCTAGGGGGCACATTCAGTTATGCGCGGAGCGCCTCCGGAACGGGCGCAAAGGCACTCCGCACCCGTTAGGGTTGGGAAGGGAAATCCGTGATGTTGCGGTATCGTATTACCATAGAAAATACGCAACCGCAATGTTCATTCAAACATTGCGGCTAATTGAATATGTCCCCAAGTCCGCCTTCCAATAAAATATTTTAACTTTATTTATTTAATATTAAAAAATGTATAAAGAACAGCAATGTTGGTTAAACCCTCATAACAAATGACAAATCGCCAGTATCATCATCATCAGTTATTTATATAGCGCCACTAATTCCGTAGCGCTGTACAGAGAAATCTCACATCAGTCCCTGCCCCATTGGAGATTACAGTCTAAATTCCCTAACATACACACAGAGAGAGAGAGACTATATTCAATTTAATAGCAGCCAATTAACCTACCAGTATGTTTTTGGAGTGTGGGAGGAAACCGGAGCACCCGGAGGAAACCCATACAAACTCCTCACAGATAAGGCCATGGTTGGGAATTGAACTCATGACCCCAGTGCTGTGAGACAGAAGTGCTAACCACTAAGCCACCATGCTGCCAGTATTCCATATAGTTAACTTTAAGGCCTAGATTCACTAAACTATGGGTTTGAAAAAGTGGGGATGTTGCCTATAGCAACCAATCAGATTCTAGCTGTCATTTTCTAGAATGTAATAAATAAAAGAGCACTGGAATCTGATTGGTTGCTATAGGCAACTTCTCCACTTTCTCAAACCCGCAGTTTAGTAAATATACCCCTAAGTGTACACTGAGTATTATTAAGCAGCCGCTGATACTAATGTATGTCACTATCTATAAGAGACCTACAGCAGCAGGATAAAACCATGCATTCATATAATTTGACTGTTGTATTATGTATAATTTAATGAATGCACTGGCAATCTTCGGATAACGCACAGACTATATAGTACCTGTATGAAACACAGAAACAGCTTTAGTACAATACAGTACAAGTACATTGCACATTTGTCTGTGTGTGGGAGTAGTTCGATACTTGATTAACGCACCGCAGATCTAAGCAAACTCTCACATTTCGAGCTGCGTACACACTACAGAAAACTACTGCAGATACAATTTCTGTAACGATTTCATCAAAGATTGAACGTCCCGATGACCATACAGATTCATGTGTACACCCCTATACAATTTACCTTCAGATCTGTGATCTTCATCTCTCATAACCATCTGCTGAAAGATTGTGACTCTGTACACACTTCAGATATCTGCCTACACTGCTGGTGGTGAGTGTGTGCACACTGCCACATTTGCCCGACATTGTTCCATAATTGATGGGGATTTTTAGGAAGTTTTAGAAAACCAAATCTACCGATACAATGTGATTTGGTAGATAACACATGACCGTGGGAGCGTACACACTAACACTGTGTTGCTAGAGGTCAGCACTTTTTATTTTTACTAGCTGCCGCCTCGTTGATCACTAAATGACTTGAGCGCCCAATATTTGTGTGTAATTCTCACACCGCTTTCATTAGCAGCAATGCAAGATTAAAAAAATAAATATAATGTATTGTGTATACAGTCTGGTCACGTCCTAGTCTTTGCTTATATTGAGGTTGTCTTGTTTTTGTTTGCGTGTAGGAAAAGCGCATTTATCCAAAGCGATTGCCTGTCACGAAGAGTCGCTGCGATTATCCGGTCTCTGCAACAAGTTGAAGCAGATTGACGTGCTGCAGGACATACTGTCCGCTTACCACAAGAGGGCGCTAATGAAATCCTCCCAGCACCAGAAAGAAGACGACTTCCTAAATTTACTGGTGGCCCCTGATATCATCAGTAAGTGGGTTCTGCTACGCCTTACGTGGATCTAGGACCTCTCTCTCCTCGTAGTGATACAAGTATTATCATTGCAATTCTAAATAACAGACCGATATAGAGGAAGAAATATGGTCTGGTATATAGATGATGCATAAAAATGATAAATGAGAGTCAAATTATAAAATGTTACATTACATACAGCAAGATAATATGTAATAGGTGCTACAAAGTACTATTATTACTAGTTTATACAGTGGCAATTTGGTAACATAATGCTGTACAGAGACTATATCATCATTCACATCCGTCACTGCACCATTGGAGCTTACAGCCTAAATACACACCCACACGCACTCAGCAATGCTAAACACTGTGCCAATTGTTAACGATCTACGGACGCTGTTGTGATGCTTTGTAGATGGATTTATAAATACTGACGTAATAAGAGTGAAATCAAGGTACAGGAGGAATCTAACGAAAACATTTTTTTCTATAAAATAACTGTAAATAAAAAAATCAATAATATTTAAATGTAATATTGTTTGAAGGTTTTCACTTAAATAAGGTTTTCCGAAATGTATTCAGCGTTCTCTGTGCTCTCTCCCCAGGTAAGACTGAGTATAAGTCAGAAATGACCTCGCCCTCCCTCTCCAGAGTCAAAGTGATCGACTTCTTCCAACGCCTGGTAAGTAGAACAGGGATATGATCCGATGTAATGATGTAACGGGCCGTGTTTTGTGATGCAATGAACATATATTTATATGTATTTGCAATAAAATTATTTTAAACTTTTCAAGGGGCCAGAAAAAAAATGGCTTCAAATTCAGAAAAGTGTAAAAGAAGGAAAAACACCCCGATCTTTATTTTTAAATAAGGGACGCACACACAAGGCAATATGCAATTGACCACGTTGTCTTATTCTGTGACACAATTGATGCACTGACTCTGCTAAGCTGCTAGTGTCTACAATAGACCAAGTCAATGCTATGAGTGGCTTACACGCTAGTACGTATGGGAATTTGCAGCCAGCGGATAAATTAACTAAAACTGGGACAATTCAGAAGAAATTCACCAGAAAGCGCTGCAATTATGGACCCAAAACAATCGTCCTCTGATCAAGTTCAGATTGGACAGAATTTTTATTGGCCCTTGAGTATTCTGTAGCTCGATGAGTTCCACGACCTGTGTGTTAGTGTATCGGGTGGCAGGACAATTTGTACCCTGTGATCTGTGCATTTTATCTATCCACTGAACATCCAGATCTGTGGATTTACAAGGCGGGTGGGTCACCAAATTCCTAACGTTACAAGTTTAGTATAATATAGTATAGTTAACACTTTGAAATAGTTTCTTAGTTTAAGTCTCCTTCCTGTATTGTTTTAGCATCAGATACAAGAACACTGACTATTGCTGCATTGTTGGAATACAATGTGTTAATTAATCCATGATATTTTGTCTCTGATTTTCAGGGTCCACTCTCGGTATTCTCTGCAAGGCAGAGGTGGACCGCCCCAAGGAAGGTACAGTTGACCCTTGAAGATGGGGACTTGGGATTCACTTTAAAAGGTGACTGCCCTGTACAAATCACCCAGCTGGATCCTCTGTGCCCGGCGTCGGTAAGTACATTGATTTACAGATGAAGTTTACCTGGATTGTTGTATAGCCCCACTTCAAACTATAGCATGGAGGTAGAGAACGCAGTGTACCTGTGGGATTAGCTCATAAAACCTACTGGACTGGTTTTCAGGATAACACATTGCGGCCAATTTATCAAGCTGCGGGTTTGAAAAAGTAGAGATGTTGCCTATAGCAACCAATCAGATTCTAGTTATCATTTATTTAGTACATTCTACAAACTGACAGCTTGATACATTTACCCATTGTCTTTTAATGAGAATACAAAAATACTGACATATGATTGGCTCAGGGACAGCGTTGTTTGAACAGAAGAGTAATGCCAAATATGATTTTAAGTACTATATAGGCCTATAGATATATATGTGTGGTACAGAAATTCCTTTTATGAAGATTTCCTTGTAGGCCCCTGTCTAGTTATAATCAGTAAGTTAGGGGTATTGAACAGTATAATCCTATGGGGTGTACGTTTACAGAGAGCGTATTTTCTTCATGATGGTTTCTCTGCTCCGTCTCTGCCTGTAGCCTTGTCCGTACATCCAGTAACTTTAAATTTGGTTCCTGTATTCCAGGCAGCAGGTGTGAAAGAAGGAGATTACATCGTGTCTGTGGCCGGCAACGACTGTAAATGGTGCTCTATAAACGAGATTATGGACCTGCTGAAAGGAATTGATGAACAAGGCAGAGAGATCCGAGTGATCAGCATCCAGGATCAGTCCTCGAGTTTGGTACGTAGGCTTATTACACAGCTATTGTCCTTACCGCTGTGGATTTATATATCCAGCTGGGCCCGTGCAATGGGCAATTTTACGTTTCCACTGGTATCCAATCCAGATAAAAGGATTTTATTGTGTGTTCTATACTATGGAAATAATAGGAATGCAGAGTAATATTCATGTCGCCTGTCTTTACTTTCCTTCTATAAATGTATTACCAACGTTTGCTTGCAGAGCTTACAATGCATTAGCCATTGTTCTACTCTAGAAACATAGAATTTGACGGTAGATAAGAACCGCTTGGCCCATCTAGTCTGCCCATATTTTAACCTATGGTAACTTCAAACCCTATTTGATCCTTAGTTCTTTGTAAGGATATCCTTATGTCTATCCCAAGCATGTTTAAACTGCTCCACTGTATTAGCCTCTACCACCTCTGATGGGAGGCTATTACACTTATCCACTACCCTTTCTGTGAAGTAGTTATTCCTCACATTTCCTCTGAATCTACTTCCCCCCAGTGTCAGTGCATGTCCTCGTGTTCTAATACTTCTCTTCCCTCCAGTGTCAGTGCATGTCCTCGTGTTCTAATACTTCTCTTCCCCCCCCCCAATGTAAGTACATGTCCTCGTGTTCTAATACTTCTCTTCCCCCCAGTGTCAGTGCATGTCCTCGTGTTCTAATACTTCTCTTCCCTCCAGTGTCAGTACATGTCCTCGTGTTCTAATACTTCTCTTCCCTCCAGTGTCAGTGCATGTCCTCGTGTTCTAATACTTCTCTTCCCCCCCAATGTCAGTACATGTCCTCGTGTTCTAATACTTCTCTTCCCCCCAGTGTCAGTGCATGTCCTCGTGTTCTAATACTTCTCTTCCCCCCCAGTGTCAGTACATGTCCTCGTGTTCTAGTACTTCTCTTCCCCCCAGTGTCAGTACATGTCCTCGTGTTCTAATACTTCTCTTCCCCCCAGTGTCAGTACATGTCCTCGTGTTCTAATACTTCTCTTCCCCCCAGTGTCAGTACATGTCCTCGTGTTCTAATACTTCTCTTCCCCCCAGTGTCAGTACATGTCCTCGTGTTCTAATACTTCTCTTCCTCCCAGTGTCAGTGCATGTCCTCGTGTTCTAATACTTCTCTTCCCCCCAGTGTCAGTACATGTCCTCGTGTTCTAATACTTCTCTTCCCCCCAGTGTCAGTACATGTCCTCGTGTTCTAATACTTCTCTTCCCCCCAGTGTCAGTGCATGTCCTCGTGTTCTAATACTTCTCTTCCCCCCAGTGTCAGTGCATGTCCTCGTGTTCTAATACTTCTCTTCCTTTGTAGAATGTTTCCCTCCTGCACCTTGTTATAAGCCTTGATATATATGAAAGTCTCTATCATATCCCCCTTTTCCCTTCTCTGCTCCAAACTATACATATTAAGATCTTTTAGCCTTTCTGGGCAAGTTTCGTGCTGTAGGCCATGCACCGTTTTAGTTGCCCCATCCTATAATCACCTCATATCCTCCATAAGTCTTCCTGTGAATCAAGTTCATGTGCGATAGACCTCACGCAGAGTGGAGACATGGCCTAGCAAATATACATCCAGCTGCTCCTGTGTTTGGAAACAAGGAAAAATATATTTTCTTGTGGGATCAGAGCCAGGTAAAATGGATGTGACTTATGTCGCCCGCTTCCGTCCAACCTTGTACGCCTGGTAAATATTGTGATGCAGACGGGGGTTTTCTATCCCACTGAGGATTATCGGGCACCAGGATGCTCAGTACCCACAAATTTTCCCAGGGCAGGCCTGACCAGCCTGTGGTGCTCCAGGTGTTGTGGAACTACAGATCCCAGCATACCTTGTCAGCTCTCTACCCCAAAGCATGCTGGGGCTTGTAGTTTCACAAGACCTGGAGAGCCACAGGTTGGCCAGACCTGCACTAGGACTTGGCAGATGTTCTGGTCAGAGGAACGATTTAGACCCGTTGATGATTCAGTGTTTTTCTTGCTTATTACAGCATAATAAAAGTGCCACCTATTCTGCCGGGATGCAGAAGACGTATTCTCTGGTCTGTCTAAACATGGATGACAACAAGAACGCAAAAACCCAAAAGGCATCAAAGAAGATCTCGTTCCTCAGCTGGGGATTCAGAAACCGACAAAAAGCGTCCAGCACACTCTGCCTCCCCTCTGCCAGCGCAGCCAAACCACCCACCAGCAGATTGTTCCTTTCGCCACACGATTCCCGGGCATGTGAGAGCGCTATGTACTGATGCCGTGGATGAACGCCCCCCCCCCCGTTCCACGGAAAGACTCTGAAAGTGTTAGAGACCACTGTGACGATCCTATGAGCCCACCGCAACTGTGACAATTCTTGTGATTTATAAACATTTATTTTCCTTCAATAGGAATTATTGTTGATTTTTGTTTCTCCTGTTCCGGCAACTTGCCGTAAAATAAGAACATGTTTTTGGATTTTGACTGTTATTGGCTGTAGTGGAACGATTCCGTTTGAGTTGAATTTTAGAAAAGAGCTTAAGGGCTAAATTTACTAAGCTGCGGGTTTGAAAAAGTGGGGATATTGCCTATAGCAACCAATCAGATTCTAGCTTTCATTTATTTAGTACCTTCTACAAAATGATAGCTAGAATCTGATTGGTTGCTATAGGCAACATCCCCACTTTTTCAAACCCGCAGCTTAGTAAATCTAGCCCTAAGTGTTTATCAAGGTCAGCTGTCGGGAGCCACCAATGGTGACAAGAGGAAACCTTGGGAAGGGAAAGGAACACAATCATCTCAGGCGTGTAAATGATCCACACTGTTGTAGAAGAAGGATTATAGAGCATTCCCTGACAAGGAAATACATTCCCATTGCAAAGAAGAATACTGTAACCCGGTCTGCAGCAAAACACTTCTTGCAGTAAAACACTGCCACCTGGAGGCTTTGGGAAGGTACTGCATGTCATTAGTGAGCTCTCAGCAAATTCTCAGTTTAATGGTTAACGTTTCTAATCCATAGGAATAATCTGCTTTTTCATAGATAAAAACTCATTTTCAGAATTGCATTTGGCTCATCTTTTACATTTGGACCAAAGACTAGGTGCGATATGATGAGGGGAGATAGTTATAGACAGACCATCATATTTTTCTAATTGCTGCTATAGATAATGTCACTGCTATAATTACAGCACAGGTATAGAGGTGGCGTCGGACCCTCTGACCTTACGCAGTGAGCCGATTTCAAATGTCTGTGACGGTGACCACTATTTTGTGTAATGCCGGACTTCTATTAAGAATGTAACTTGTTGTATTTATATGTTAAGTGTTCTGTTTGCTCTACAGGGTAGCTGGGATAAGCTACCTGCTTCTGAAGATTGTTACTGTGTGTTTGTGTTAGGAATTTCTGTAGTTACATGTGTTCTAGACCACTGACAGCAAAACTCGCAGGGTCCGGACAGCTGGTGGCGGCCCACCATTAGGTACCACTGTCCTGGACTCCTTTATCATGCTCCACGTCACCCAATGCATTGGTTTGATATACAGACTGTATATATTAATCTCATCTATTACCAGATAGGCCACATCCTGCGAGATACGATGACAAGGAAGGTTAACCGATTTTATTATTTTGCAAATACTATTTGACAAAAAAAGTACACAGATTCCTCCACTGTAAGGGATTGCAGAAGTTTGTAAATATTTGTTAAAATATAGATTATATGCATGTTTGTTTTTTTTAGATTTCTATAAGATTGTATATATTTAAAGGTATATTTAAGAATAAATATGGATATTAGTCCAGCACGGACCTGCTCCTGCACACCAATCTTGACAAGGTGCCACAGAAAAAGTTAAAGGACCCTCAGTGCCTACATAGGGAATTACTACTAGTCAAAACAATTCTTACCACTTAAGATTGTATTGTGCAATATTAAGAGTGATGTAATATGTGCAGAACGACCGTCTAAATAAATAAATTGTTCTTAAATAATGTAGTGTGGTGTTTGTACAGACTGGTTGTAAAGTGCTGCTGTCAGTTGCAGGAGGCATCAGGAAGGGAGTTGTCCACATAAAAGGGGATTTTTACTCACCGTAAAATCCGTTTCTCTGACTCCATTGGGGGACACTGCGACATTGGGGTATAGTAGGTGGTCAGGAGTTCTTGTCACTTAAACTGTTAATCTTTGGACTCCTCCCCTGCTATGCCCCTCCTCTCCAGAGAGATCCTCAGTTTTGACTAACCAAGAGTGAACATAAGGAGGTAACATAACCTAGACAGGTCTTAAAAATAAGAACCATTATCAAAAATTTTCACACACAGAACTATATACAGAGCAAGGGAGGGTGCGCAGTGTCCCCCAATGGAGTCAGAGAAACGGATTTTACGGTGAGTAAAAATCCCCTTTTCTCTTTCCTACCAATTGGGGGACACTGCGACATTGGGGATATACCAAAGCTTCCTCAAGGGTGGGAATGCTCTGGACCAGCTGCACGCATAATCCTGCGACCAAAGCTTGCATCAGCCGATGCAAAGCCCTGAAGTCTATAGAATTTGGTGAAAGTGTGGACGGAAGACCAAGTCGCCGCTCTACACAACTGTTCTGCCGACGCGCCATGCCTAGCCGCCCAGGAGGCACCCACTGCCCTAGTAGAATGTGCCCTTAAAGACAGCGGAATGGCTAGAGAAGCTGAAACGTAAGCCTCACGAATCGTGGACGTAATCCACCGGGCAATTGACTGCTTAGAAGCAGGCCAGCCTCTTTTATTTGCGTCATATAATACAAAAAGATCTCTGGTCTTTCTAACCTGCGCTGTACGATCTACATAAATTTGTAGAGCTCGCACCACATCCAAGTATTGCATAGACCCTGCTGAAGAGTCCCTCTTTGCCTTAAAAGCAGGGACAACAATTTCCTGATTTAGGTGGAATCTGGAAACCACCTTAGGGACAAAAGACGGTTTGGTCCGAAGGACTGCCCTGTCAGCGTGAAAGATAAGAAAAGGAGGGTCACAGCGAAGTGCCCCAAACTCAGTCATGGCTCAAACGGATGCTTGGAAAGAGCCCGAAGAACCACATTGAGGTCCCAAGGCTCCACAGGATGACAAAAAGGAGGTTGCAACACCCCTCTTCACCTTCTTTAGTACCCGCGCAATCATAGGGATGGGCGGGAAAATGTACACCATCTGATACTGCCAAGGAGCTGACATGGCATCTATTTCTGCTGCTGGATCTCGTGCTCTTGCGCAGTAGCGCGGTACCTGATGGTTCAGACTGGACGCCATCCGGTCTATCTCCGGGCAACCCCACCGCTCCACCAGTAGGGAGAATATCTGACTGTTTAGGGCCCATTCCCCGGGATGCAGGGTGTGTCTGCTGAGGAAGTCCGCTTCCCAGTTCTTTACCCCCGGAATGTGGATGGCAGAGATCCTGGGGACCTGCTGTTCCGCCCACGCTAGTATGTGTGTGGTCTCTCGCATAGCTGCTACGCTGCGAGTGCCCCCCTGATGATTTATGTAGGCTACCGTGGTGGCGTTGTCAGACTGAATTTGAAGAGGTTTTCCCTTTAGAAATTCTTGAGCCCTTATCAGTGTTGTACACTGCTCTTAGTTGCAGGATGTTTATTGGAAGACGTGATTCCTGAGGGGACCAGAGACCCTGAAGCCTCAGGGTTCCTGTTACTCCCCCCCAACCCAACAGACTGGCGTCTGTTGTGACTAGAGTCCAAGACCAAATCTGTAAGGATTGGCCTCTGTTCAAGTTGGATCTGGACGTCCACCAGACCAGAGATATTCTTGTGGCTGTGGACAGACAAACCCTCTGTTTGTCCAAATTCATCTGCGACCCTGACCACTTCCGCAGGATCTCTCCCTGAAGTGGACGGGAGTGGAATTGAGCAAACGGCACTGCCTCGAATACCGAGACCATCGTCCCCAGAAGCCTCATGCAACTGAGAATGGAGACACTCCTCTTCCTCAGCAAGGCTTTTGTCTTTGACTGTAAAGCTAAGACCTTTTCTGCTGGGAGATAAATTCTTAGAGACGGAGTATCGAACAACAGGCCCAAGAAACGCATCTGCTGAGATGGCACCAGAGATGACTTGGGTAAATTCAACACCCAACCGTGACTCTGCAGAAACTGCATAACAGTCTGAATCTGCTGGGATAAAAGGAGCGCAGACGGTGCCTTCAACAGAAGGTCGTCTAGATAAGGGACGATTGTTATGCCCTTTTGGCGTAATAGACCTGCCATGATTTTGGTAAAGACCCTGGGGGCAGTAGCCAGTCCGAAGGGGAGTGCCCTGAACTGAAAGTGCGCCCTTCCTACAGCGGACCGAAGGAGACTCTGGTGTCCTTCCCAGATAGGTATGTGCAGGTAAGCATCCTTGATGTCTAACAATGCCAGAAACTCCCCTTTTTCTATCCCTGCTATAACCGAGCGAAGGGATTCCATGCAAATTTTTTGAATCTTCAGCTGCTTGTTTAGAGACCGAAGATTCAGGATGGGCCGGAAGGATGCATCTGGTTTTGGCACCAGAAAGAGGTTCTAGTAAAAACCTCGGCCCCTTTCTAGAGGAGGAACCTGAACTATTACTTGAGCAGCCAGAAGCTTTTGCATGGCTTCCTGAAGTGCTACACGTCTGCGGGGGCAAGAGGGGAGAGGAGTGACGAAGAACCTGTGAGGGGGGGAGTGGGCTAGATCTATGACATAGCCCCGGGACACAACTCCTCGAACCCAGAGATCCGTCGTGGATTTCCACCACTGATTCCGGAATTGAAGAAGTCGTGCCCCCACCAGATGTGTCCCCTGGGGGACTAAGTCACGCGGAGGGCTTGTCACGAACAGAGCATCTCCTAGTCGTGCCTCTCCCTCCTCTGCCTCTACCGGCCGAAGGTCTAGATGCTGAGGAATGCCCTCTACTAAGGGCACCTCCCCCCCCCTGGAAAAAACTTCGATCGAAATCTACCCTGACGGGGTCTGCTTGAAACCGTAGGTAGAGCCGTACTCTTACTTCCCGAGGTTTCCTGAATAACCCTTTCGAGCTCCGCCCCGAATAGTTAGGCCACCAAAAGGTAAATTTTCTAAAGCTCTTTTAGAGTCTGCATCTACCGACCACGTCTGTAACCATAGGTTACGACGAGCTGCTATAATCAGAGCCGAAGCCTTCGCATTAACTGAGACTGCATCTATGGCAGCGCTCGCTACATACTCCGAAGTCTCAAGAACATGTTCTGCTAGATTAAGTAGCTGTGAACGCGGAGTGTTATCGCTAAGGCCCCTAATCAAAGACTCCATCCATAACTGAACGGCTTTGTTGGCCCATGCTACAGCCAAATTTGGCCTAAACATACTTCCCACAGAGGTGTAAGCTGAACGAAGAGCCAGATCACACTTCTTATCTGTGTAATCCTTAAGGGTTATCCTCTCCTGGACAAGGATAGCTGCAGATGAAGCTAACCGGGCTACTGGAGCGTCAACCTTCGGCAGCGTTTCCCATTTTACCGTATGCTCAGGAGGCAGCGGATAGAGGGACTTAAATCTTCACGGCATCATGAACTGTCTATTTGGTCTGTGCCAAGCTTCAGAAATAATTTCCAACATTTCTGGGGAATGTGCCTTGGGTCTTTTTAACAAGGATATACCTTTATGTGCTACGGGTTCCGGGTCAGCTAACCCTAAGGCATGTCTGATACCCCAAATAAGACTATCCACACTTGTGGAGCCAGAGTCAGCATCATAAAAAGACTCCCCATCAGGGTCAATATCCACCTCACCTTCCTCGGCTGATGAGTGATCAGAAAGCTGATCTAATTCTAGCTCTGTCTCAGTAACGGCCCTCTTACCCCTCTGGGGAATAGATACAGGCCTATAGTCTCCGTGAGTGGACCCTGCCTGTGATGTGGAAGCATTTCCTACAGACTGGCTGCCTGTAAGTGTAAGTGTGGTAGTGTTGTCACGTACCTCAATTGCTCGTAGCATCACGGCTGTCATTTTCTCCATAGCCAAAGAAAAGGATCGCATCCAGGGCGGTTCCACCATTGCAGAGGATCCCTCCTGGGCTGAATCGTCATGCCTCTGAGCGTCAGCAACACAAGCTGAGCAAAGGGCGTCTCGGTCTGTGTGGGCAACGGAAAGTTTATTGTTACATTTTGAACAGGCAAAATACAATGCAGCCGGCACAGAAGCCCCTTTGCCTTTTGCTGTCCCCTTCTCCGCCATAATTCTGCTTCTTAAAATCTTAAAAGTAATGCAGACAACTTAAGGCGACTAAATAGAAAAGGACTGTGCTAGGCATTTACTGACAAAGCACCTCTCCAATACAAGCAGATTCAAAATAGTAGTGTCTGTGAAAAGCTCCTAATCAGGAATGACTCACAAGAACATACAAGCCCACATATACAGTCTCCCCCAATGCTCACTAATGCACAGTGTAGCCGATTAGGGACTGTAGAAACTTTCCAGGAGAAGAGAGGCAGAGCAGGGGTTACAGAAAATACAGAGCTGCACGCTGTAATGGCGATCAGACTCCTCTGTCCGCACGGGAAGGAAGCGCTTCTCCCCTTCCTGCTGTGTCACCTCTGCTTCCCGAGAACTCCCTGGCGCCAATGACCGCCAGGAGTGAAAAACCGCGGCCAATTTACGTGTGCCATAGCGCTTATGTGCGGTGGTGCCCAGCGATTCTTTCTGGCAGAGCAGCCGCTCATATGCGCTAGTGTGAGCGCTGCTTCTGCCCCTTACTGTGCTCTTCCTGTGTTCTTTGCCTAGGGGACCAGAGCTGCCGGCCGGAGGAATCTATAGGAAGGCTGCTACCGATATCCTCAGTGTGACTTAGCTGCTTGTGCACCAAACAGTATTCTGTGGCATCTCCTAACAAATATGGCCCCTATGAACCACTGCCGGCAGAGGTGCTGGTAACAGGAGCGATGGGCTTCACTTACCTGCGCTGGGATCCAGAGTGTGTAGAGCTAAGTCCTGCTCACTCTGCTGGGCTCAGGGATCCCGCGCTGCACCTATAAAGAATAAAATAAAAACGTGTAAACTATAACTAAACTGAGAATAGGCAGGAGCCTATACTCCAGTGACTGAACTCTAGGTCACCTAAAAAACAACTGAGGATCTCTCTGGAGAGGAGGGGCATAGCAGGGGAGGAGTCCAAAGATTAACAGTTTAAGTGACAAGAACTCCTGACCACCTACTATACCCCAATGTCGCAGTGTCCCCCAATTGGTAGGAAAGAGAAACAGGAGTTTTGGAAGGGGTTAGACTGTAATACACCTGACTAGTCCAGGGGGTAAACGTATTAAGGAGCAATTTTTGCAAATTGCCGATATTCGGCAACTGACAGCTAAATTTAAAACGGCAATGTGTTTAAAGGTACATCTTGCCTTTAAAACACATTGCTGTTTTAAATTTAGCTGTCAAAGTCGCTGAATATGAGCAATTTGCAAAAATCGCTCCTTAATACATTTACCCCCCAGGTATCTATTGTACAACGCTGCAGACTTATGTTGGTGCTGTTTGTATAAATAAATGTGCCTATCGATCAGGACCAGGGTAAGGAGGGATGCAGGGGGGAGGCCAATGACTGATAGTATTTAAACTGCCGTTAAATGTTTTTAGCCAATAATTGTTCTCAATCTTCAATAGCTGCTACGTGTACAGATTGTGTCTTTCACTGATTAGGACGCAGACGTTTCCTCCGTTTGCCCTCACCTGAACCCAACACTGGGACGACGGTTATCTTATTTGTATCCAAATGAAGGAACCATAATAGCAGAAAATAACCACACTGTTAATTTATTATAATTGTATTTATTGACTCCTATACATGTGCAATCTGAGATGATGGTGGAAGGAGGGCAAGTTCGGGAATTTACAGACTGTATCCCCAAACCACTGGAACCAAAGAAAAATGTAAAAAAATAAAAGGTCATCTTATTTACAAACAAAGTGGATAACCAAAATACCCAGGTGGGTGGGGTATTTAAAGATTATCTCCAATTAAAAATGTTATCGCCCTGTTCCCTTAAGGAGATGTCATTCCGGCAGAATAATTTGTAAAAATCAAAACAGAGTTTATAATACTGGCACATGCCAAGACAGCCGACGTAGACAGGTAAGTCTCATATAGGGGGATTGATGTTGTCGTGACCCGTTGTTTGTGTAAAGAATGAATGGATGTTGCTGGCAATCCCTCGCCCCACCGCGGCTTCCAGTTCTCCCAGAGAAGCATTGGAGAGCTCCTGGATGCTGGGGAAACACTGGAGCACTTGTTGAGCCTTCACCTTCCCCACGCCTGGGATTTTCTGCACAGTCTGGAGAATGTTGGCTTCACAAAGATGGCCGCGCTTCTTGCCCACGAAGGGATTACTGCCGGCTTCTCTGCTTCTCTCTTGTACCTGTCGGAACGAGTCACGTTTGTTCTATATTAGATTAAACAATATGGAACATTTAGTTTTCTTTTTATTATAATTTCTTCAGGCTCAGGTGCTGGTTCGCAAAATGCATGACGTCACCATGTGTCTTATAAGGGGACAGCATACAGTTTTACCAGAACTTTATTTTGTGAATGAAATGAGATTTAACAGCAGTGTGCATTGTAACCTTGTCATTTATAAAAAAAAGTTATGCTGAACTAGTAAACTGTTGATTAGTCGGTCTATAAATTAACCATTAAGTTTTTTTTTCTGACTGCAGTTTAAAAACCAGAACTTTTCAAGCGGGCATCATTATCATCATCAATTATTTATATAGCGCCACTAATTCCGCAGCGCTGTACAGAGAACTCATTCACATCAGTCCCTGCCCCATTGGAGCTTACAGTCTAAATTCCCTAATATAGACACACAGAGACCCAGACAGACAGAGAGGGAGAGACTAGGGTCAATTTTGATAGCTGCCAATTAACCTACCAGTATGTTTTTGGAGTGTGGGAGGAACCCCACGCAAACACGGGGAGAACATACAAACTCCTCACAGATAAGGCCATAGTCAGGAATTGAACTCATGACCCCAGTGCTGTGAAGCAGAAGTGCTAACCACTAGGCCACTTTCTTTCCAGATGAAGAGAATGTCTTCTGAAAAGGATAAAAATGAGGAAACCTAGGCTTTCTAAAATAGATCTCTAAAGTGATCTTCACCTTAAAAGAGGTGAGCACCAGGCAGAAGCTATTAGTTTTTGTTTTTTTATGAACTCCCCAATTAATCACATACCCAGGATGCCATGCAAATCAGGAGATATTTCCCCCACCTATAACAGATGATTTTCCAGGCATTACAGCCTGGAGAATTGTTAATACCACAGCTGCACTATGCAAAATTGTCAGCGGAACCGATTAAACAAACTTCTGTCCAATCGGATTGTGCGATACATACACAGCACACTTTGTGGTGACAATCTCCAGGATGTATAGAAACTTCACCTGTTACCGACACCACCACCGCCGGTGAGTGATTCCATAGTTGCAGAGGCTTAAGGAATGATATCTCTGTGGTTCTTCTAGTTGAAATGAGATTTGTTTAGGATTCAAAAATGAATACTATACTTTAAGCAAAATATTGACTGAGTGTCCCAAGAGTACTTTAAATTTATTATTAAATATATATAAGTTGATATTTACATTATTTACTTACTAAATGAACGATAAGTTGCGCTGCTTCACTTTGATTAGAGACCGGCAGTAACGCCATCCCAAGTTCAAGGACAACAAAGTTCTGTACCGGGGGGAAGTACTGATCACTCAGCCGTGTCCTCTCTGCTACAACGAGGCCTTTCAGGTTACTGGCCTGCAGAAATAAAGCAAGAAAAAATAAAATAAAAGAATCTTATGAGGAGGAGCAGAGACCAGGAGGATGTGAATGAAATACAGAAAGGATAAATGGTGAGGAAATTATAGGATTAAAAAGCCAACTAGAAAATAAAAAAGTTAACATTTACGGTGCCCACTAGACTGGCAGAGGCCCCAATTCTGGGCCTCCTCTTACCTCACCTGTCTACCCCTGTGTTCCCCCTTTCCCAATAAACTTACTATGCATTCTCGATATGCCATTAACTTTTTGAGCAGCTACATTTTGTTTTGCAAATTGTTTTTGTACACCCGACTTTATCACAAGCAACATGTACCATTTCACAAAGGCCAAAATAAAAGTAAAAATAAGTATCACAGAAATAAATATCACACATTACTTTCAATTACACCTTCCCTACAAGAATAAATCTATAAATATATACATCTCCCAAAATTTAAATACCAGCTGCTCCCTGTCTTTCAGATCACAGTGCTTTTATGATTTACCATTTTTTGGTTGAATGAGGGGGAGGTTTGTATTAAAGAGGGGAAACTATTTACCTAAAAACAAAGTGTACAGATCTCGTGGTTGGATTGATGTATCAAATCTTCTATAAAGGAAAAGTAGGTGTTGTCCATAGCAACCAATCATATTCTAGCCATCATGTTCTAGAATGTTAGAGATAAATGATAACTAGAATCTAATTGGTTGCCATAGGCCACACCTCCACTGTTCCTTTTTAGGTTTGAATCATCAACCCTGACAGTTCAAGTTTACATTCTGCAGCGACCCGTTTCTGCCACAAGATGGCCCTGCACCTATGAGAATACCAACACTTGCATTAATGTCTTAATATAAAGGTTCACAAGAGAAACACCAGACCCAACTACCAGCAAATTTGCTATCGGGACGTACAAACAGCGTGGCCATCGTTACATAAAACCGGTCTTCTAAAATAGTGCTCTCTGGTTATTTATGTGTAGTGTTAGCGCTTGAATAACTTACTTTACGAAAGCGGACAAGTCTTCTTTTAAAAGCATTTCCTGCCACCAGGTCACTTTCTGATATGTAGAGTACACAGGCTCTGTTGGACAGATGGAAATCCACTAGTCCCAAGCCGTCTTCAAACACAAGTTTTATTTTTCCTGCGGAGTGAAAAATAAAAGCACATTTTTTATTTGTAACGTTTTATAGACTAAACTGCCTCAAGCAAAGCCCTACAGAGACTGCGTTCTCAGATCAGATCACCGATCTAAAATCTTCAGCCGTCATGAAGGAAATAAAGCATATTATGGTGATCGGTAAATCCCATCAGAGCCTAAAACTGTAGCCAATCAGAAGCCGTGTAACATCCACCTTCTACTGCTCTTTTTAAACGTATCTCATTACATATAAAAAAAAACATATTTCATCTAGAGGCCAATGTTGGTCAAAAAGCTTACAAGACCAATTGTTCCTGTGAGTGAAGCTATATAAAATTGTGCAGAGTATTTCAGAAAACTAAGGCATGTAGTCATACAGATAAATCAGTGATATAAATGAGTATTTTACATGCACAAGTGGTCCCATTACGATCTCTCTCAAAATCAGTACACTGTGATTTTGTTGATAGCAGAGCTGTAATCTATTTATCGTTTAGAGTCAGCATCTAAGGAATGAAGTTTCATTAAAAAAAAATATGGTAGCGTGCACAATCAACCTGTTTTTTTACTACCTGGTTTCACTGCTTTGTCTCCGCTTCTAATTTGATCTGTTCCACTTCGGACTCACTATTGCTGCCCTCCTCTCTGTACTTCTCCCCCTCACCTCCCCGCTTCCTCCGGCCGTTCTCTTATTCCCCTGTCTCTCATCATGCCGCCTCGCTCCTTTCCTATACCCATTCTCTCCCCCAGCACCCGCCAAGGGCCCAAATCTCTCACCCCCCCTCCTCACTCCATCAACCCTGACAATCTCATCCATATCTCCTCTTCTTCATCCCTCCCTTTTTCGTGTGCCCTCTGGAACTCCAGGTCTGTCCGTAACAAACTGTCCTCCATTTCACGACCTCTTCATCTCTAACTCTCTTAATCTCCTTGCCATAACTGAAACCTGGCTCACTTCTTCTGACACTGCCTCCCCTGCCGCCCTCTCCTATGGGGGCCTCTTTTTCACCCACTCCACCAGACCAGGCGAGCGTCCAGGAGGCGGAGAGGGCCTCCACCTATCCCCTAACTGCACTTTTCGGGTCATACCCACTCTACCTTCCCTCTCCTTCTCCTCCTTTGAAGTCCACTCCATTCGGCTCTTCTCCCCCATCCACCTCCGTGTCTCCGTCATCTATCGTCCCCCTGGCCCTACCTCTCTTTTTCTTGACAACTTTGCCGCCTGGCTCCCCCACTATCTTTCCTCAGACCTGCCCTCCATTATACTGGGTGACTTTAACATCCCTGTTGACAACTGCTCTGACCCGGCCACCATCAAACTTCTCGCCCTCTCCTCCTCCCTAGGCCTTACTCAGTGGACCTCTTCCCCCACCCACTGTCTTGGTCACTCCCTCGACCTTGTCTTCTCTCATCTCTATGATCTCTCTGACTTCTCCAACTCTCCCTTCCCACTCTCCGACCACGATCTCCTCTCCTTCTCTCTGTCCTCCTCCCCTTCTCCCACCTCGCCTAAAACCACCCTCACCAGGCGCAAGCTTGACGCCATTGACCCCATCTCCTTCTCCGCCTCTCTTGAAACTCTCCTATCACCCCTTCCCTCTCTGGCCTGCCCTGATCAGGCGTCCTCTCTCTACAACCAATCCCTCACTACTGCCCTGGACACCGTCACCCCGGCCTCTTCTATCCGCTGTCGTCGCCTTACTCCCCCAACCCTGACACTCCAAACTCACCCGCTCCCTCCAAAAGTGCTCTCGCACAGCTGAACGCCTCTGGAGGAAATCTCGTTCCCTGGCTGACTTGCTTCACTTCAAATTCATCCTCTCCTCTTTCTGCTCTGCCCTGTCCCTCGCTAAACAATCCTTCTTCAAGTCGCTCATCTCTTCTCAGTCCTCCAAGCCCCGCCGCCTCTTTGCCACCTTCAGCTCCCTACTCTCCCCCCCACCCCCTTCTGTCCCGTCTTCCCTCTCGGCATCTGACTTCGTCTCCTTTTTCTCCTCCAAAATTGAAGCCATCAGACGCAACATCTCCTCCTCCCACCCCCACACCTCCCGCCATCAACCAGCTGTGGTCCTCCTTCATCCCCACATCAGGTAAAGAAGTTCGCTCCCTTATTCTTGCCTCTCCACCCTCTACCTGTCCTCTTGATGCCATCCCCTCCCACCTCTTTCGTTCTCTCTCTCCTACTGCCTGCTCCTACCTCACTCACCTCTTCAACCTATCACTCTCCTCTGGCGTTGTCCCATCCTCATTCAAACACACTCTTATCTCCCCTATCCTTAAGAAACCCAATCTCGACCCCACCTCTCTTGCTAACTACCGCCCTATCTCTCTTCTCCCATATGCCTCCAAATTACTTGAGCGGATTGTCTGCAGCCGCCTCACCAGACACCTCTCTGACAACTCCCTCCTTGACCCTCTCCAATCCGGCTACCGCCCCCTCCACTCCACTGAAACAGCCCTGGCTAAAGTTACCGATGATCTCCTATCAGGCAAATCCAAGGGTCACTACTCCATACTCATCCTCCTTGACCTCTCCGCGGCCTTCGACCCCGTGGACCACCCCCTCCTACTGCAAACTCTTCTCTCACTCGGCCTCTCTGGCTCTGTCCATGCCTGGTTCACCTCATACCTTGCTAATCGCTCCTTCTCCGTATCCACGTCTGGTTCTTCCTCCATTCCCTCCCCTCTCCCTGTTGGAGTCCCTCAGGGCTCTGTTCTTGGCCCTTTACTCTTTTCGCTCTATACTTCCTCCCTTGGGGCTCTCATCTCCTCTTTCGGTCTTCAGTATCACCTATATGCTGATGATATTCAACTCTACATCTCTTCTCCTGATCTTTCCTCCTCCCTCCTCTCTCATGTAACTGACTGCCTCTCAGCCATCTCCTCCTGGATGTCCTCTCGCTTTCTTAAAATTAACATTTCCAAAACCGCACTCATTGTCTTTCCCCCACCCACACTCCCTTCCCACCATGACCTCTCTATCGTTGTTAACAACTCCACTATCTCCTCTGTCACCCAACTCCGCTGCCTAGGAGTCACTCTTGACTCCTCTCTCTCTTTTGCCCCCCACATTCAATCCCTTGCCCAAGCCTATCGCTTCCAACTCCGTAACATTGCCCGCATCCGTCCCTTCCTCTCTCAAGATGCCACCAAAACTATCATCCATGCTCTCATCATCTCCCGTCTCGACTACTGCAACCTCCTCCTTACTGGCCTCCCTTGCTCCCACCTTGCCCCCCTCTATACTCAATGCGGCTGCGAGACTCATCTTCCTCTCATGCCGCTCCTCCTCTGCCTCCCCTCTCTGTCTTTCCTTACACTGGGTCCCCTTCAGAATCCTTTTCAAACTCCTCACCACCACTTACAAGGCTCTCTCAGTCTACTGCCCCTTACATCTCTAACCTCCTCTCCATTCACACTCCCGCCCGCTCCCTGCGCTCGGCCAATGATCGCCGCCTCTCCTCCACTCTGATCACCTCTTCCCACTCCAGAATCCAAGACTTCTCCCGTGCTGCCCCCCTTCACTGGAACGACCTCCCTCGCCCCATTCGTCTCTCACCCAATCTGTGCTCCTTCAAGCGGGCACTCAAAACTCACCTGTTCCTTAAGGCCTACCAACCATCCACTTAACCTCTCACCTCTTTTGGTTCTCCCCTGCCCCCTTTCTCTCTCCCTGTTGCTTCACTGGCTCTCTTATGTACCTGATTCTGTTTACCCTCCCTTAGAATGTAAGCTCGTATGAGCAGGGCCCATCTTCCCTCCTGTCTCCATACCTGTTCTTCCGCTCCGTTTCTACTGTATCTGCCTACCTGGAGTTTCTGAAGTACTGGTACTTTGTGTTTATTGTTCTGTACTGTCTTACCCTGTATAGTCTACTGTTTGTACTATGTACGGCACTGCGGAAACCTTGTGGCGCCTTACAAATAAACGATAATAATAATAATAATACCTCGTACCTTGTAGTAACTGAGCTAGTTCAGTTCCTCTCCATTTCTCGCTCCCAATGACGTGCCCATACGGAACAGCAGACGCTCCTGCTCTAACAGGGGTGCTCTCATTTGTCGCCATTGAGATATCTCAGTTACGGCTTAATCAGACATAGAGAAATCCTGAGAGAGATAGAATTGGAATATATTGCAATTACTGCATAGGGACTGCTGTGGGCGAGTTATATGAAAGCTTCTGAGCCTGGGAAAATGGCTGGAGATAAAATTAAAAGCTATTTTTTTTTATTTCAAACAGTGCATTGGACTTATTAGTAAATAATAAAAACATACAAAACTACTCAGAAGGGGCGTTTTAAAAACCTTTAAATCAGAGGTGTCCAAGTTCAGTGCTCGAAGGCTACCAAAAGTTCAGGTTTTCCATCTGTAGAAACAGGTGAGATAATTACTGACCCAGCCAAATAGATTAAATCACCTGTGCGTGATTAAAGAAATCCTGAAAACATGACCTGTTGGTAGCTCTTGCGCAATGAACTTGGACACCTCCGATTTAAATGGATAAGGCATGACTTATTCAGACTTAGGGGTATATTTACTAAACTGCAGGTTTGAAAAAGTGGAGATGTTGCCTATAGCAACCAATCATTCTAGTTATTTATTTAGTACATTCTACAAAATGATAGCTAGGATCTGATTGGTTGCTATAGGGAACATCTCCACTCTTTCAAGCCCGCAGTTTAGTAAATATACCCCTAAGTGCATTGAATAGATTCTCACACAGCAGAGGATACTTAGTATGAATGAAAGGATGAGAACTCTCAATAAACCCTAGTGCAATACAATCCCCATCATAACATGTCCCTGAGCGTGGTTATAATGTAAAGTTTTGCAATTTAAATATTAATTTTAAATGAAAAATTACTTGTAAAGCTCACAAACAGGACAATAAGAATTGCATTCAAAATAACTGATATTATATTGCTATGAAAGGTAGTAAAAAATAAATAAAATAGTTATATTTAGTAGAAATAACTCTAGATCAAATTAAATTAAAATATACAGAAATGTAAACATATTATTACAACAAATATATCAAAGTAGTTTCTTTTCCCTGATAGAACATTAATGTAAATCATCAGCATGCTGTGCACAGCACAGTCTTGCCCTATATACTACATATATAATGTAGATTACACTGTAGGGCAGGGGTGGGCAAACCAGTCCTCAAGGGCCATCAACAGTTCATGTTTTTAGGATTTCTTTAATCATGCACAGCTGAGTTAATCTATTTGGCTGGGTCAGTAATTATCCCAGCTGTTTCTACAGACAGAAATCCTAAAAACATGAACTGTTATATGGCCCTTGAGGACTGGTTTGCCCACCCCTGCTGTAGGGGCTCAGTGACGTCTTCAGGCCATGCCTCTTGGTGCATATGGACGGGCAGCTCTGGAACATGCAGTAGGTGGTAGTAGACGCTACAAGATAAGTATCCAGCACCGAATACATTGTACTGACCTCTCCCCCAGCACTGAGCACACCGCCGCGCCTCAGACACTGTATTAATGCGGCAACAAGGCGCCTCTGCAGTGATTAGAGGACAAGCTGTCACTCAGCCTAAGTTGGCAAATCAGCGCAGCGCTCTGCGTCCAGGAGGCGGGGCTTCTCTGCCCGTCTCTCACTTCTCCCTGGGAAAGTTTCCCGACGCGCTGGGTTGCCAGGGACAACGCTGTCGCGCCCGCTGATTGGTGAGAGGTAGCACGCTGGCCAATGGGAGGCGGCGATGGTCACGTGGTGCCCCGGAGGAAGCGGCCGTTGGCGTGTGACAGACAGCAGCGGAGCTGACGGTACCGGAGACACCGGGAACCATGTCCTTCCCGTTCCTGAGGAGAGACACTCGCCAGTATGTGAGTATCGTGCAGAGTATCCCCTCCTCCTGCAGAGTATCACTTCACCTTGCAGAGTATCACCTCCTGCAGAGTATCACCTCCTCCTGCAGAGTATCACTTCACACTGCAGAGCATCCCCTCCCCCTGCAGAGTATCCCCTCCCCCTGCAGAGTATCCCCTCCCCCTGCAGAGTATCCTTCCCCCTGCAGAGTATCACCTCCTCCTGCAGAGTATCACTTCACCTCACAGAGTATCCCCTCCTCCTGCAGAGTATCACTTCACCTTACAGAGTATCCCCTCCTCCTGCAGAGTATCCTTCCCCCTGCATAGTATCACTTCACACTGCAGAGTATTACTTCACCTTACAGAGTATCCCCTCCTCCTGCAGAGTATCACTTCACCTTACAGAGTATCCCCTCCTCCTGCAGAGTATCACTTCACCTTACAGAGTATCCCCTCCTCCTGCAGAGTATCACTTCACCTTACAGAGTATCCCCTCCTCCTGCAGAGTATCACTTCACCTTACAGAGTATCCCCTCCTCCTGCAGAGTATCACTTCACCTTACAGAGTATCCCCTCCTCCTGCAGAGTATCACTTCACCTTACAGAGTATCCCCTCCTCCTGCAGAGTATCACTTCACCTTACAGAGTATCCCCTCCTCCTGCAGAGTATTACTTCACACTGCAGAGTATCCTTCCTCCTGCAGAGTATCCCCTCCTCCTGCAGAGTATTACTTCACACTGCAGAGTATCTCCTCCTCCTGCAGAGTATCCCCCCCTCCTGCAGAGTATCACTTCACCTTACAGAGTATCCCTTCCTCCTGCAGAGTATTACTTCACCTTACAGAGTATCCCCTCCCCCCTGCAGAGTATCCCCTCCCCCCTGCAGAGTATCCCCTCCCCCCTGCAGAGTATCCCCTCTCCCCTGCAGAGTATCCCCTCTCCCCTGCAGAGTATCTGCTCTCCCCTGCAGAGTATCCCCTCTCCCCTGCAGAGTATCCCCTCCCCCCTGCAGAGTATCCACTTCACCTTACAGAGTATCCCCTCCCCCCTGCAGAGTATCCACTTCACCTTACAGAGTATCCCCCCCCCCTGCAGAGTATCACTTCATCTTACAGAGTATCCCCTCCCCCCTGCAGAGTATCACTTCACCTTACAGAGTATCCCCTCCTCCTGCAGAGTATCACTTCACCTTACAGAGTATCCCCTCCTCCTGCAGAGTATCACTTCACCTTACAGAGTATCCCCTCCTCCTGCAGAGTATTACTTCACCTTACAGAGTATCCCCTCCTCCTGCAGAGTATCACTTCACCTTAGAGTATCCCCTCCTCCTGCAGAGTATTACTTCACCTTACAGAGTATCCCCTCCTGCAGAGTATCACTTCACCTTACAGAGTATCCCCTCCTCCTGCAGAGTATCACTTCACCTTACAGAGTATACCCTTCTCCTGCAGAGTATCCTTCCCCCTGCAGAGTATCCTTCCCCCTGCAGAGTATCCTTTTCCCCTGCAGAGTATCCTTTTCCGCTGCAGAATATCACTTTCCCCTGCAGAGTATCACTTTCCCCTGCAGAGTATCACTTTCCCCTGCAGAGTATCACTTTCCCCTGCAGAGTATCACTTTCCCCTGCAGAGTATCACTTCATCTTACAGAGTATCACTTCATCTTACAGAGTATCCCCTCCTCCTGCAGAGTATCACTTCACCTTACAGAGTATCCCCTCCTCCTGCAGAGTATCCCTTCACATTGCAGAGTATCACCTCCCCCCTGCAGTTTTCCTACTATACTGATTTACTGTCCTGTGTACTGAGTGTGTCCTATAATACCTGGTGTACTGATTTACCTGGTGTACTGATTTACTATATGTATACAGTGATCACAGCATATAATGGCACATATATCTGTATACTTAGTGTGTCCTGTAGTGCTGCTTTGTGTACCGATGTGTCAACTTATCACCTTAATTCTTTCATGTAATGCCACATTATGGTCCAAGTCACATGACCTCATTCTATCATGTAATAACTTCTCTCTGTATCCTGACAATTCACATTACCACGTCTCCGTGTCCTTACCTCACATCATTCTATACTGCTATTTTATAGTTACTAAATACATATTAATTCCAAGTTTCCTGCATCTTAAAATACCAGCCGTCTGCCAGTGTTCTGTAATTTGATGTTTTCATTGACACAAATAGTTTTTAATGTTTACTTGTATTGCTTATTTTGTTGCTTGTTTAGAAACACATAGCCCATGGCCTCATCCCTGCAGCTACCGTAGCTCCCCGATCCGCTGTTCCTCGCACCCCTCCCCCACGTAGCCCCAATCCTTCTCCAGAGAGACCCAGGTAGGTGCTTTTATTAATTGTAAAGCGCTACAGAATTTGCTGGCGCTATATAAATAAATGTTGATGATAATAAATCTGCTACTCTCAGTAATCCTGATAACAATAATGTTTACTAATAGTACTAGAAACTTTCCTGTTGATTGAAATGAGCGTGTCCACTGATCATAGATGCATTTTGAAATGATTTTAGGCTTGTTAATGCCATCTTGTAGTCTTTGTTGCTGAGCTGTTTATTTTATTGTTTATAAAAATACGTTCATTGACAGCAATAGAGACAGTGGCAGCAAATGACTACAACAGCTACTTAGTAAGCTGAATAGGAGGAGCAGCATAACGTAGCATGAATTATATATTTAGAACTTTTGCAGTTTTTCCTCCTTAAATTGAAAATGGAGTAAATAATGTTCATACTATTAAAAGTGAGCATTCAAAGCTGTAATCTTCTTCCAATCCTCTTCAGATCCGCTCTTGCTGCCGCCATTTTGTTGACCTCTTTAACGGGTCGGACAGTTGCTATACCTCAGCCGCGCCAAAGATCCTTTTCTGAGAATGACAGCACGCACGTTGATGACGTGGAGCAGATTGAGCCCTATGCTACGGCCAGAGAGCTAGGTGTAGAGTAAGTAGACATTCTTCCTCTAACCATGCCCTGTTGTGTAATGGTGCTGTCCTGATCCCACCATCAGTCACCATGCCCCTCTCATAGAGAATGCAGGAGGAAGCACCCAGTGACACAGATCACCGTGCACGTCCTCCTGTATTCACTATGTGAGGAGCACGGTGACCGATAGCAGGAGATAAGTGGTATGGGAGAGGCAGATCACTTCATCTCTCTTTCCTGTACCTTCTCTACTCCCACCATCAGTCACCATGTCGCTAACATAGAGAACGCAGGAGGAAGCAGCCAGTGACACAGATCACCGTAAATGTCCTCCTATATTCACTATGTGAGGAGCACAGTGACTGATAGCAGGAGATTAGAGGTATGGGAGAGGCAGATCACTTCACTGTACCTCCTCTACTCTCACCATCAGTCACCATACCCTTCACATAGAGAATGCAGGAGGAAGAGCTTGGTCACATACTGATATGTAATCAGCAGCAGAGAGAAGACCTAGACCATTTCTGTACACTTAATAAGGATGTTACATTATTAACCTTGTTGCCTGGTCCATTATTCTAGTCGCCCAGTAACCCCCATGCCTTATGAAACAGTGTTCATTTATCTTGCATAGTGTATTGTTATTATATTTTATAAATCTCTTTAATTATTATTATATTTTACTTATAAATACCAATATGCTCCACAGCACTGCAAACATCTAGTAAAACATACTATAAGTGTATCTATGATCTTGTCCAGAACCATCAGTACATTAGGTTTATAACATTTTGGGCCTGAATCATCACGGAAGGCAAAACAACGTAATCTGCGTTCATCGGGCGTACACATGTCCGTACTCCGCAAGGAGCGGATGTAAAGATAAGTCTGGTGACGTTCTACCATGTATACGTGACCGTTATCGCTATCACTCTCCACTTACACCTGAACTGACCACTCCCCATTGCCTCAAGACTAGGGGGAATCCCTTAACCCCGGGATTCACTGAAGCGATCCCCAGGGTCCAGGAACTTGCAAACCCCTGGAATTGTGTCCCTGGCTCCAGATGTGTCCCGCTTGAGTCCGTTCCTGTACTGGCTCCCCTCCTCGGTCCCTCCGGCTCCGACCAAGCTGCCATCTCTTTACTGCGGGCCCCGCTCCGCTTTCTTCTGTGAACCCGCCTGGGTCGCCTCGTGTCTCCCACTGCCTGGACCCGCCTGCCGTCTTCCCCATCCATCCTCTACACGTGGCTCCTCTCTGACCGCCGCCGCCGTCTCTGGTACCGCTTCCTGCTCACCCGGATCCGTCCGCTGTCTTCTGCCGCCTGAGCTGCCTGTGTCTCCCTGCCAGTTCCCCTGGTCACCGCCGCCTGGTCTTCCTGACAAGTTCCCCTTGACACCCGCAGCCTGGTCTTCCCGTCCCTGCTGGCCTGCCTGCCACGCTGCCTGCTGCCCGCTGCCGTTCCTGATCTCTGGCCCTCCTGAGGACTACAGTGACCTGTGGTAATCGGCCCTGCACTCCTCTGGACACCCACTGCCTGAAGCTCCTGCTTCTAAGTCTCCTGGCAATCACAGACGTCGCAGACTTTCTCCCAGTGACTTTGTCTCATCTCCCGGGTTTGTTCTCATTCTCATTCTCCTGTTTTCTCCCTAGTCCGGCAGTTCCCAAAGTGTGGGCCGCCGCGGCGCTGTCACTGGGGTGCTGCGGGCCAGACATAAAAAAAATAAAGAACAGCAGCTTGTCACTGATGTCAATATTCAGTGACAGCTGCAGGAGAGAGGAGTCTGCTGGGTCCCGGCGCCCGACGGATTGGTAAGTTTCTGTTCTTTATTTTTTTTATGGCTGGTGCGGGGCAGAGTGAGAGGATCTTGGCAGCAGAGGGGAACAGAGTGGCAGGGGGCAGCGTGACAGAGGGCTGCAGAGGGGGGCAGCGTGACAGCAGAGGGGGGCAGCGTGACAGAGGGGGACATCGTGACGGGGGCAGTGTGACAGGGGGCAGCGTGACAGAGGGCTGCAGAGGAGGGCAGCGTGACAGCAGAGGGGGACAGCGTGACGGGGGGCAGCAGAGGGGGACAGCGTGACGGGGGCAGCAGAGGGGGGCAGCGTGACGGGGCAGCAGAGGGGGGCAGCATGACGGGGCAGTGTGACAGAGGGCTGCAGAGGAGGGCAGCGTGACAGCAGAGGGGGACAGCGTGACGGGGGGCAGCAGAGGGGGACAGCGTGACGGGGGGCAGCAGAGGGGGGCACCATGACAGGGGGCAGTGTGACAGAGGGCTGCAGAGGGGGGGGCAGCGTGACAGAGGGGGGCAGCTTGACAGAGGGCTGCAGAGGGGGCAGCGTGACAGCAGAGGGGGACAGCAGGCAGCAGAGGGGGGCAGCGTGACAGAGGCCAGCAGAGGGGGGCAGCTTGACAGAGGGCTGCAGAGGGGGCAGCGTGACAGCAGAGGGGGACAGCAGACAGCAGAGGGGGACAGCGTGACAGAGGGCTGCAGAGGGGGGCAGCGTGCCTGGGGGCTGCAGAGGGGGCAGAGTGTCTGGATGCAGAGGGGGCATTTTTGCATACAACTAAATAAGTATTTCTGTCCTGACCTAAATACTTATTACAATTTTTTGACCCAACTACTTCTAAAACAGGACTGCTCAGTAATTATTTTGCAGGGGTGCCTTGAAAAAATTTGGAGACGCTAAGGGCGCCGCGAACTACAAAAGTTTGGGAACCACTGCCCTAGTCCATATTGTACTGTATTTATTGTTCTCTGCTTCCTTTGTAGGCCTTATTTATATTTTTATTCCACTTGTATTTCTTTATTTATTTCTTTATTATATTTTTATATTTATTTTCTCCATTCTTTATTTTTATTTTTCGCTCTCTATTTTTATTGCATTTACTGTATTTATTTATCTCTATTTACATTTCTTATTTACTTATTTACTGTATTTAATTATTTCTATTTGCTTCTCTTATTTACTGTATTTATTTAATTATTTCTATTTGCATTTCTTAATCTATTCCAACCGCATTTTATTTCTCCCTTTGTATTCCTCTGCTCTCCGTCTATTGGCCTTTCTTGTCTCTTTGTTCCCCGTTCACGCCTCTCTGTCTCATTTAACACGGCTTGCCTTGCCTTGCCTATTTGCCACACCTCTCCCCACCGTCATTGTCATTGTTGGCTATTACTTTATTTAACTCACTTATCTCAATTCCTCTTGTCTACGTTTTGACTCCCCCTGTCCTCCTCTCCCGCCTCTCTGCTTCAGACGATTCTTCTGTCCCCTCTACTTCTTCCACTCCTCCCCCGCCCCTCCCTCACCTCACTATGCCTCCCTGTTCACTTGCCATACCCATACTCTCTCCTCGCCCAACTTCACGCTCCTGTCCCCGCACTCCCCCGTGCACCGCTAACCTTGCCAACCTTATCCCCATCCCCCCTCTCCCCTCCCTTCCTTTCTCCTGTGCCCTCTTGAATGCTAGATCCGTCCTCAACAAACTCCCCTCTATCCATGACCTCTTCTTATCTAACTCTCTTAACCTTATTGCCATTACCGAAACCTGGCTCACCGATTCCGACACTGCCTTCACCTGCCGCTCTCCTATGGCGGCTTCTCCTTCACCCACTCCGCCAGACCTGGAGACCGCCCAGGCGGTGGAGTGGGCATTCTCCTGTCCTCCACCTCTACTTTCAGACTCATTCCTCCTGAACTCTCCTTCTCCTCTTTTGAAGTCCATTCTATCCGTCTCTTCTACCCCATCCATCTCCGCGTCTGTCATATACCGTCCCCCTGGGCCCTCCTTCCTTTTCCTTGACAACTTTGCTGCCTGGCTCCCACACCACCTTTTCTCTGACATCCCCTCCATTATCCTTGGCGACTTCAATATCCCTATTGACAACCCCACCGACCCTGCTTCCGTCAAACTCCTTGCCCTTTCTTCCTCCCTTGGCCTCTCCCAATGGACCTCCTCTTCTACCCACTGCCTTGGTCACTCCCTTGACCTTGTCTTCTCCCACCGTTGCAGTCTGTCCGACTTCTCTATCTCCCCCTTTCCACTCTCGGACCACCATCTCCTCTCATTCTCTCTCTCCTCTACTCCTGCACCCCTCCCCCCACCCAAATCTACCCGGTCCAGGCGCGATCTCAACACCCTTGATCCTGCTATTCTATCCTCTTCTCTAGAAACTCTCCTCTCTCCCCTTTCCACCCTGTCCTGCCCTTATCAGGCGGCCTCCCTCTATAACCAAACCCTCTCCTCCGCCCTTGATGCGGTCGCCTTTGCCCAGCCCATCCACCTTCGCTGCTCCAATCCCCAACCCTGGCACTCCAAACTTACCCGCTTCCTCCAAAAATGCTCTCGTACTGCCGAACGCCACTGGAGAAAATCTCGCTCCCTGGCTGATTTCCTCCACTTCAAGTTTATCCTCTCCTCCTACAGCTCTGTCCTCTCGCTCGCTAAGTAATCCTTCTTTAAATCCCTCATCTCCTCCCAGTCCTCCAACCCCCGCCGCCTCTTCGCTACCTTTAACACTCTCCTGTCTCCCCCCCCCCTCCCCCCCTCCCTTCCTCCTTATCTGCCACTGACTTCACCTCCTTTTTCTCCTCTAAAATCGCGGCCATCAGACTTGAAATCTCCTCCTCCACCCACTCTTCCGCCACCCCCCCCTCTCGCCCTTCCTCCACTCTCCCCCCCTCTTCCCCCAGCCACCAACTCCTTCTCTCCTTCCGCCCCACCTCGGGTGAGGAAGTCCACTCTCTCATTTCTTCTTCCCCCCCCCCCTTCTATCTGCCCCCAGGACCCCACCCCTTCTCACCTTCTTCGCTCCCTTTCCGCCTCCACCTGCTCCCACCCCGCTCACCTCTTTAATCTGTCCCTCTCCACCGGCATCTTCCCCTCCGCCTTTAAACATGCTCTCGTCTCACCCATTCTCAAGAAACCCAACCATGACCCCACCTCACTCTCTAATTACCGCCCCATTTCCCTCCAAAATACTCGAGAGACTTGTCTGCAACCGTCTCTCCACCTTCCTCTCTGAACACTCCCTCTTTGACCCTCTCCAATCAGGCTTCCGCCCCCTCCATTCCACTGAAACTGCCCTGGCTCAAGTTACGAACGATCTCCTCTCGGCTAAAGCCATGGGCCACTACTCCCTCCTGATTCTCCTCGATCACTCAGCGGCCTTTGACACCGTTGACCATCCCCTCCTGCTTCACACCCTTCAGTCCATTGGCCTCTCCTGTACCGTCCTCGTCCTGGTTCACCTCTTACCTTGCCGACCGTTCCTTCTCTGTTTCCACCTCTGATTCTCTCTCCCACTCTTCCTCACTTCCAGTCGGGGTCCCTCAGGGCTCTGTCCTTGGACCCTTACTATTCTCACTATACACCTCTTCTCTGGGTGCACTCATCAGCTTCTTCGGCCTCAAGTACCACCCTTATGCTGATGACACTCCAACTCTACCTTTCCTCTCCTGATCTCTCTCCTTCCCTTCTCTCCAGGGTATCCGCATGCCTCTCTGCCATCTCCTCCTAAATGTCCTCAGATTTCTTAAACTCAATCTTGCTAAAACTGAACTCATTGTCTTTCCTCCCTCTCGTACCTCCTTCCCCTCCGATCTCTCTATCACTGTTGACAACTCATCTATCTCCCCTGTTCCCTAACTCCGCTGCCTAGGTGTCATCCTCGACTCCTCTCTCTCCTTTGCCCCTCACATTCACTCTCTCGCCAAATCCTGCCGTTTCCAGCTTCGCAACATTGCCCGCATTCGGCCCTTCCTCTCCCAGGATGCCACCAGATCTCTCGTCCACTCTCTGATTATCTCCCGCTTGGACTACTGCAGCCTTCTCCTTATCGGCCTCCCCTCTCTCATCTCGCTCCCCTTAGATCTGTACTTAACGCCGCTGCTAGGCTTATTTTCCTCTCTCGCCGTTCCACCTCTGTATCCTCACTCTACCAAGCCCTTCACTGGCTCCCCTTCCCCTACAGAATCCTTTTCAAGCTCCTCACTCTGACTTACAAGGCCCTCGCCAACTCCACTGCTCCCTACATCTCTAACCTTATCTCTATTCACACTCCCTCCCGCCCACTGCGATCGTCCAATGATCTTCGCCTCTCTTGCCCTCTGATTACCTCCTCTCACGCACGTATCCAAGACTTCTCCCGCGCCGCTCCCCTCCATTGAACAAGCTCCCCCGCTCCATCAGAACTTCCCTAATCTGTCCTCTTTCAGACGAACATTAAAAACCCACCTTTTCCTTAAAGCCTTCCAGTCTCATGCCTAAACTCCCACCGGTCGGCTACATCTCTTTCTCATCCCTTCTCCCCCTTCCTCGACTCCGTCTCCGTTTCTCCCGTCTCTCCGTCTCATCCATGTGTCTGTCTGTCTTCCCCTCCCTTTAGATTGGTCGCTCCTTTGAGCAGGGCTCTCCTACCTCCTGTTTCCATCACCTTCTCCAGCTACTCAGCTCACCTCCTCTCGGTCCCTCTGCCCTCTGTCTCCTCTCGCTTCTCTCTCCGCTCCCCTCAGTGACTCTCAACCTGTCATCCGTGCCCACCCTCTTGGGCCATAGTTACCTGCCTATACTCACTTTTCCCCTCCCTCCCTCTCTTTCATGCTGTGCCTAAGCCCCCAGCGTTATAGTGCTTACTGTTACTTGTACTGTGCTGTTTCACCTTGTACTGTGCCATTGTTTGTCCTTGTACGGCGCTACGGATACTTTGTGGCGCCCTATAAATAAAAATTTATAATTAATAATAACTGTAGCTGGTGCAAGTGATTGATACAGCTGAAGATCACGTACCTGAGAGATGCCCAAAGCTTGAATCTGACGCTGCTGTGTGCGCTCGAGCTTGGCACTCCCTTACTGTACATTGACTACGGTTATACGCACAGTCCCCTTCTCGTTCCCCCTCTGAAATCGTAGGCTGTAGTAAGGGTCCTTTAGCTCAAAAATGAATTGGACGTTGCTGCTTTCACTGACTTGTGGTCCGGTTCTGAATCTACGCAGATCGATTTTACACAAAGGTATTTGATTCAGGCCTGCTCTGTCCTTTGACATGACAGAAGTACATTATTATTTGACTATTGCCCACTAATCCTTGGAGAAAACGTGATGGGGAATACCTTGGCTGGTGACTGCGTCTGTCAGTAGTCCTCTCCTTTTATACAAGCGTAAAGTAACCTTTTTAATTTGATTTCAGAGAGAACTGGAAAGCCATGCGAATTGGAGGAACATGAGCTCCCCTGTCATGTCTTTCGAGTTTGAGGATGATGACACTGAGGAGCAGATGTCTGACATCGAGAGGGAACACTCCAAACAAGTGTCTGAGAGGAGGGAGGAACGTTTATCAAGCGATCCAATTTATGCCGTTCCACATAAGACCAGGACGGTGAGTCTGACATTTGAGATTAGGTCCTTGGATTAATTTCTAAACGTACAAACTATACTGTCCCACCGTTCTGTGCATTTTGATGAAAGCAGATATAAATACTTATATATTTTTACCTTGAAAGAAGGTTATATAGGAAATGGAATTGCAAACCTTTAGCTCAGGCGCTGCTGTTGCCTATATGCAGTGGAAGCAGTAATTTTGTACTCTTAGCCAATGTTCATTAACATGCAGCCTATAAAATCACTAGGACCCAGTGAGGCTCTAAGGGGCTCGCGGCCTGCCCGGTATTCACGCTGCCTGACCTGTATTCTTATGGCACCGGTTCCTAGTCAAATAAGCTGCATTCTCATGAATTCTCATTCTCCGCTGAAACAATTGCTGCATCCACAATTAGGACAGGGTACCCATAAGGCAACTTCTATTTGACATTTCGAGATTCTTCACGTTAGATGCTGCCTTAGGCCAATTTTCAAAGACTATCTTCTTCTCAGTAGCTGCTTTGTTAAACCTTTTGATAGATATTTATGGATATATTGTTATATAGTTCTTTTGCTACACACAAATATGCCATTCCTCTGCTAAATGTATGCATTCTGTCCAGCATCTCCTAAATGCTGGAGACCTTTGAGCTTGTACCAAAGATTGACGGATAAGATGATTAACAATGAGGATACGTAAGCTACAAATACTGCATTGTAGTTCCTTCAATAGACCTGCAAATGTTCCAGTGCTTATAGCACGCATCTGAACTGCCATGAGGGGAAAGCAGTGATTTGTACAACATTGCTGTAGAGCAAGTATTGTGCTATTGCCTTCATCTAAGCTACATGCTGCTAGTTGTGTTGCTGTAGTTTATTTTAACTGCTCATAATATGTAGATGTTTCTGTTTACACGTTTACTAGTGCCACGTAAACACACACGGAGGAGAAATATTCAGTCACATTTCTTTCCTCATCACCTTTAATGAAATCATTAGCTTTCACACTAATGCACTTGCAAGAGTCATTACTAGGTAATGAGGAAGGTGTAATTCATGATACTACCAGCAGACGGAGCTGTGCTTATAAATATAAGAGCACAGACTGTTGTGTGATGAGAGGGCTGCAGTAATCTGATATTGCTAATGAGAATCTTTACCCTTTCTGGGCCTGATTCATTAAGGAAAGTAAGGCAAAAAAGGAGTAAATGTTCTCCGGGACAAACCATGTTACAATTTAAGGGCTGCAAATTAGTTTATTATTTTGCACATAAGTAAAATACTGGCTGTTTTTTCATGTAGCACACACATACCTGATAGCTTATGTGTACACTGAAATGTAAAGTTGATCTAGGATATCCCCTACCCCAACTATAAATCTGTCCCCACATTATAAATTTACCTGCTCCTCCAAATGCAACACGGTTTTGCCAAGGTGCAAAGTTAATCCTTTATTTTTGCTTTTCTTTCCTTAATGACTCAGGCCTTATGTGCTTGATCATGGCAGAAGCGTCTGGGGTCAGTGGAGCAGTCAGTCTAGCTGCTGTCCCCTCTACAATAAATGTGACTGTTTCAGTGATGGCACGACAGTTAGTGATGTCATCAGTGATGTCACTGGTTCCCAGTGCATTGATAGGCTGCATTCCCAGGAGTACTGGTCCAGCTTACAACTGGCTGCCTCTGCCCTGTGTGTAAACTACATTACACTAGAATTTTAGAACAGTTTCCCCTGTTAGTAATCGACTTAAAATAGACCAAAAAAAGAAATGTTATTGCAACAATTTTTTTTTTTTTTTTTTTTTTTAAAGCATTGAATATTTCATAATAAATGTAAAAGCATATACTATGTATTTGTAATCTGGGATTTACTTGCAAATAAACTGCAAATGGGGTCATGGAACAACCCTGTGTTTTGTGTTTGTTTTTTACTTATTGCAAAGTAAAGCGGTGGGGGGCCACATTTGCGGAGACCCAGCCTTCAAAGGGGCCACTCCTCCGCGTATGCCGCGTGACCTCTCTGCACTGTGCAGGTCACGTGATGCAGAAGTGGCCTGCCTCCGTTTTGTGAAGATCGGGAGCAGCCGGCTGGGGGGCCGCGGGTGAAGGCTCAGTTGGCCGCTGTTTCCCACGGCTGCTATATGCTATATCATAGGCAAATGATAAGCAAATTGTGGTTGGTTCTCTTTATATCATGTTGTACATAACTATATATTGTGGTGTGTTACTCTCAGGCGAGTAGAGCTGCTGTCAGCTCTGAGGATATTGATGGAAGTGGATTGTCTTCTCCTGAGGTTGAGGGTTACCCTGCGATGTCGGAGCATCTCCCCCCAGAAGGTAGGACACCGCGGCTGCTTATTATCCTGTAGTATCATGACCTGCTCTAATTCAATGGCGTTTCTTCATTTGTTTTTATTTTAGGGCGTTATATATGCGTAATAGAACTAATGGTGTATTTTGCAGACATAACCCCTATACTATCGTTGGCCATTTGCTATACGCACTTTCTAGTGAAGGGTATAGGTGCACTTACCTTTCCTGAAGCCCCTGACATCTTCGTGGGACCAGTTGTTGTGTTTTTTTGTCTGTGAGCGACCCCCTGTGGACAGAAGGGCCAGACAATCGTTATTGGATTCCAGATAGGAAGATAAACCATTAGTTTGTGAAACAATGGTGTTGTAGCCTATCCATGGCCATTATCTGGCTGTAAGGTGATGACATTACTTTTCTGTATCTATAAGGTTAAATATCAGCCCTGGACTCTAATGGAACATGGCCTCAAGTGGATGAATTATCAAGGATTGTGCTATAACCTTTTATGAATTAACAAAGGTATAATTTACAAACAAATTATATTTCTGATACAGAACACAGTCACATGGCCGCCATTGCAGCGTAGTCTTCCTAATCCAATTCCAATGCAATATGTAATGTCTGGCCCCATGGACAGTTGATGGGCCACAGTGAATCTGCCTGTTTGTGCATTTAATTGTCCTTCTAAAAGCTGCTACATTAGGAATAGATGTGATGCAAGATACAGAGACACATAGAAAATAAATAAATCTTTATAGACAACAACACCGGTCTCAGTATGCTCAGCAAGTGATGTGTCTGTGTGTGTGTGTATAGCCACATGTAACAGACGTGATTGTCAATAGCTTACGTTGTGTACAATAAGCACATTCAATGTGTTCATGATTCTAAAGTATACAGTGTATGTTGTCCATGCACCGTGGAACCAGTTGTGTAGAATCAGTACTTTATGAGAAGGAATACTCATTAAAAGAGAATTCTGAGAATTTTATTGTCCAGGCAGTTTTTTGATTACTTCCTTTGCTCCGAGATGCACCAAAAGATCTTCTGTGTATAGACAGCTGTGTCCAGTGCTCAGAAATCTGTTGTATCTAAGAGTCAACAAAGGAATCTGCAAGGATGGAAGAATTCTCCTGAAGGTGGGGTTCTCTAGTAATATTTTGCAGTTATTACCCCACTCCACAAACCCAATGTCGCGGTTTTGAACAGCACAGATAACCTGTCATTCTGTGGACTAGGATCCCGTTCTGAATTGCCGCATAAAAGAGCAGTTTGTTTGTTTCCGTATCTGCGTCCTTCAGACGTTGGCCTGAACAGAACGTTTTTGTGTTCACCTCTGGTGACAGCATCGAAAACTCTGAGCTCTTGAAATAGACATTAGCAGCAGCAGATGACGGAGATGAGGTCAGAGTAAGCGGCTTGATGTTTGTGTTAAGTCCCAAGGGACGCACACTTCTCCGTCTATAAATCTGTCATGAGAGGTGTTTATCTCTCTCTCCCAGACTAATTGAACAGAAAAGAACACTGAGGCGTCATAACAAATTATAATTATTATTAAAATCCTCCCTTAACCTCTTTGGAAATCTTGCTGTTCTCTACGATCTGTTGATTGATTGTTGTGCTTGTAATATTAGTTTGTTTTTTTCCATCATAATAGTTATTGTTCTTATGTTCGGTTAGAGGATTAAAGAGCCCCTGTCACACAAATTAGGGGCAGCCATCAAATCGGTCATACAACTGTTGACACAATGTTTACATGATGTTGCCCATCCTTACTCTAAGCAGCTAATTGTTGTCGAGTTTTGTTGACACCGTATTACTAGTGGTTCTCTGTCATTCATCAGTATAACCAATTGTAGCATTCAGAGTTTCCATAGGTTGAGCAGTGTAGCGAGAGGTGTTTACATGTCGGTCTTTCCGCAGATCGTAGAGTTGATGCGTTTGTCGAGTCTCCGATTCCTCGTCCTGACCCGGAGAGCGTCAGAAAGCGGACAGCAGAAGTCGTCCGATCAGGTAGTGCAACTCTCTATTACTCATCACTACAGAATTACAGTTACTATCTTGTGATTACAGAGCACTTGTTACACATCAGTATAATATGCAGGTGTTTAGTGTGCCTTGATTAAGATTTACTTAATTGAAACGCGTCGCAAGGGGGGGTGATTGGGAGACCTACACGCACCGGACTGTTCAGACTTGTTTCCAAATATAGACACTCGTGGATCTAACCAGCCGGCTACCCGGTCCCCGGAAAGGGATTTAAGTTTTTTTCTACATGCTTGTATCCATCCTATATGCGATTCTACATCTGAGGGATCGATCTGATACAACAGGAGAAGTTTTTGATTGTGCGTTGCCTAATCACGTCTGTTTGAAATCCTACTCTTGTAACTGTAATACCAAAGGGGTTTCTTTCATATCACGTGGTGCTATACGTAAGAGGCCAATTACACATTGGTGTCCACGGGTTTACATCATTTAACTTAAATATGAAAATTGCGCTATGATGTGATTATCTGGATGTATGAACATCTCCGGAAAAGATTTGTGAAAAATACAGCTATTTTGGTTATATTGAATATCCGGGGGACATATTATTGGATCATTCCTAAGTCAGAGACTATTGAAAGACATTTTGGTTTCATTGGTTTTCAAATTATAACACTATAACTTGTATGTTTTCATCTTGCAAGGATTGTTGAACTCTCTCTGTGTGTTGAGAATTAGTAAGGTAGGAAGAACCATACCTACCCACCATGTTTTATTTACATTATCTTGGTACATACTTGGATGGATTGTATGTAGGTGGGCAGGGGGCTGCTTCAATTTGTTAGCACAGATATACTTGAATTATTTTTGTTTACATGTCTGTCTTTCTACAGATCGTAGCGTTGATGCGTTGGTTGAGTCTCCGATTCCTCGTCCTGACCCGGAGAGCGACAGAAAGCAGACAGCAGAAGTCGTCCGATCAGGTAGTGCAACTCTCTATTACTCATCACTACAGAATTACAGTCACTTTCTTCTTGTGATTACAGAGCACTTGTTACACCTCAGTGTAATATGCAGGCGTTTAGTAACTAGTGTACTTTATACCGTACAATATGGCTCGTTCTCCGCATGGTGAGCTTGATAACCGTACAGACGTGTTATGGCTTTTTCTCCCCTCTGTGTACGAGTTTGTCTTATACCTGACTTTAACGTACGAACCGGGGGCAGCGATAACATTTAATCCGGCTTAGGTAGTAATGTTGTTTATTGCCGATGAGTTTCAATGACTTGCCTCTGTCTGGTCAAGAAATACAATGTCACAAAGTAGTATTTAAGAGTCAACAGACGTTTAAAATTCACGCGTCCCCTCAATAGCAGGGTGAGGCTGAATTAGCAATGTCTCGGTTGCAAAAAATCCCAATTCATAAATAAGCTTGATGTAAATGTATGAAACAGATGAAAAAGTTTAGTGTTTGTCAACAAAATGCTTGTAAAATAAAACAAAGAAATGAAACTAAAAACGACCAATCTACAATAAAACCTCTAAACAACCATTCTGATGTATTGTAATAGAGACAAAAACTGTAAATATTCAATTGAGTGTATCTATATTTTCATTCAACTCATCTGAGGTTTCCAGTCAATGGATGCAGCATGTCTGCCAGTGTTTGAAATCTATCTGTGGTGTCTGTTGGTAAGTAGTTCAGTAGGAGCGATACAAGAGCCGCATCATTATAAGACATGGAAAGCGTCTAGATAAGGTGTGTTGTGAATAACCCATTAGGTTGTCGCGTCTGTGTTGGTTTCCTGCAGGGTCGTGTGTTTCATCCAACGTATTGGTGATTGTCTGCCCATTCCACAATATATACTAGAAATAGACATTACCAGATATATCGGATTTAGTAGTAATCGGACTGTGTTTTACTTCTCCATCCGCAGTAGCTGCCTTTGGCTGTGCTGTGGGATTTGTGAATTGTGGAATGAATGGATTAAATTGTTAATTCAACTGACACTAAGAACACACACTAGATTACCAGCGTTGCTTTATTATAAAATACATTAGTCAGCGTAAAGCAATTAAAGCTTCTCCAGTAAACTTAGACTATCCTGCTCAATAATCCTCTTTCAGAAAACAATGGATTGCAGGAGACACCCAAACGGACGTTTCGGAGAGCTCAGTGTCCGATGTAGCTCAAGATGTATCCAGCTCAAAATATAGTATTTGTATCCGGCGTACAAGTGTATATACTTACGCCTAACGCGAGAGATGTGGTTTGATACAGGAGTGTCAAAGTCACATTACCCTATTTGTATGCAATGCCATATAAGGAACTATACATGGCAGTCATTTTGACAGTTTACATAAAATACTTTAATCTCAGTTTCATGTTCAACCATCCTACTTTAGATGTTCCCACTGAGAGTTGTTTTTCATTTTAAATGCTTCTATCTATTGAAATGTATTGAACATAAAGCATATCATTATTACCCTAACCTGGAGTAATCGCTATTGTTCTCTCCCCGAACTGTGCTGATTTAAGTCATATTTGTTTATAAAAAAACCATGAAAACTTTATTCTCTCAGGAAGACAGAAAATAACAATGTTCCAGAGGTTAGAGAGTCCTAAAGGTCACTCTGGGTCGGTAGACAAGAAAACCGTATAGCCAGCGAGGTTCTAATGGGTAATTCAGAAGCAAAATCCAAAAGTCCTGCCTGGTTATCACACAGATGGGAAGGTAATACAAGCAGGGAACCGGGGGAGAAACGCAGTCACGAAGTGGAGAAGTCCTAGCCGGCACAGAGGTTTAGCCAGAAATCAATTTAACAGGTTCAAGGAAGAGCTGTCCCTTTAATAGTACTTGTCCGGCGCATCTTGATGACATCAGTAGAATCCGTAAGGCTGAGTCCAGGAAGTTCTGCGCATGCATGGAACAGGCAGGTGGCTGACATGTGGGCAAGGTAAGGTGAGGATAGACCTGCTGCTTCTGACAGACTCGCTGCACGTGACCAGTCCTAACTTAATGCATTTTAGTGGTAAGAGCCACGTGCCACCTGTAATATTAATGTATGGTTATTGATCATTGTGACGATGACCTATTCTGTGATCGCTGGTAGGAGGCTGTTCATCGCTCTCATCCATACATTGTACAGGGGTATCGGAGGCCGTGAAGACCGGATCATTGCCAACAAACCGGGAGCTGCGGGCGGCAAATCTACAACTAAGCAACCAGAATCAGGAGCTGGGGGGTCAGGTGGAGGCATTGAAGCAGAAGATAAAAACCATGCGAATGAAGATTAAGAATATGAAGAATGAAAGGAAGGGAATGGAAGAGTCCTGGCGGAAATCAGGAGAAGGTAACTGTTAATAGGAGATGTTGAATATGAAGGATGGAATGTCGGACATGAGGGAATTCCTGTGACCTCACTGGTTGTCGCTGAGCTGAAGAGAGATCACGGGGTGTAAAGAGCCCCCCTGTGTCACAGCACTAAATGTGTGGAAATAAATAAATACATTTATCTTTCATCGTATTTCCATTCATGTTTCACTGTTAAATCTAAAAACCGTAGAGAACCGTTTATTCAGATACTTCGCCAATCGAAGCCCCATATGTTATAAAAAGAATCTCTAAACTACTTTGTACTTAAAACGGTTTGAAAGTTATTAGACGCTTAATTAATCCATCTCAGAGCTGTAGTATTAGTTCTGCTTTAGAGGACCGAGGCGGCAGATCCTCCATCCTCCCATGCCTGTGGGGTCTAATTTACAGATCCTATATGGTCTTATGCCATGTGTGAGTCTGTCTGAAGGCAGAGCGAGACAAGCAGTACCGCTCCTTCTCTAGCACAAACAGTTGTGGGACACTGCTGACCATGGGCTATAGAGGGCGCTGTGCAGTAAAGGCACTGGAAGCAGCTGTCCTGCAATAGTCTATAAGCATTGAACAGAGAAGTAAATAAATTACTTGTTATTAAGAAACACAACTTGGATTATTGGTGCATCACCATTGGTTGCTATTTATATTTCTGGTCATTGCACATAGACCACTGGAGGTCACTGCCGTTCTCTGTTGGTTTCCAACGCTAGGATTAGTATATTGGTTTACTTGTGGGAGGAAACGAGGGTTCACTTTTGTCCTTAAATCAGTGACCATAATCTATATTTAAGTAGCAAAAATGTTCTATGAAATGGTGCATAATTGTATGTCATTTGTACAACGCTACGCTCTGTGTTCATCGTTGTTTCTTTCCCTTAGCGGAGGCAGCGGAGCTGTTTTCTCTGCGGGAGCAGGCGCAGGAGCTGGTCGATGAGAATGACGCTTTAAAGATGACAATCCACCGGCTGAACGTGGAGCTGAGCCGCTATCAAACCAAGTATCGCCCTTTGTCCAAGGAAGAGGTACTACTGTCTGTGTTTCTACCAGCGTTATACTAGATGGAAATGTTTTGTTTAATGTAAAATCTGTGCGTCAGCTGGGAAATCTCAAACTTTTTTCTTTTGTGTCGTAAAAGATTAATAAGCTAAAAACGTATCCTGGAGACTTTTATCCACAATTTACTACAAGATAAAAAGTATCTGGGAAATAGTCGGACTTCTGTATGAGAAAAAAGTGTCCTAATATTGGCCCAGTCTGGAACAAGAAGATGACTGTGTCACTACTAATCCCCCCCGAATACAGTTCTCAGAGTCCGATGCGATAATATATTTTATTTAGTGCATATATTTTATTGTATGAATATATAATCATGGAATTAAGTCCAGTACTCCTCTGTTTTGCTTATGTCAAGCACAACAGTGGTGTAATCTCTGGTAAACACAATGGCCAATTCTAGCCAAGGATTCTGGGAACGATCGGCTGTAATGTTACCCACAGCTTGCATGCCAGGCTAAAATTACATTCATTATGCCCACATAGAAACCAGTACAGATCAATGCTACCAGATTTTCTGAAAGTCCATCTTAAGTCACTGACGTAAGACAATTACACTGTGGGCAATGGCTGCTTCTCTTTTTTACATGTATCTTTGCATTTGCTCTAAGGAAACATCTATGATTTAACCTCCCATATTCAAAGTTATTAACCTGAAGCTGCTCTAGACTTATTCATGAATACTCCTATAAGTAATAATTTCCATCTCACACGTATGATCTTTCCCCACAAACAGCCAGCAGATTATACACGAAACATAAAATCCTTTCCAGACATAAGCCTCATATAGTAAACACAGCCCTATCGGTGTCTCTCCTCCGTGATAATGACAGAACTAAATATAGTATTCTGCTCAGGCTGCTGCGTAATCATAGGACAAATCCTGAGATTTAGCTGGAATTTATAAGATGAACTCTACTGGAAGAAAGTCATTTTCTGCCCTAATAACTTTCGCTTCGGATGTGATCATCTTCCAATATTTCTTCTAGATCACACAACTCCTTCTAATCTGTGACCTTTATAAGTATACGCGTGTTCTCCGGATCAGCCCAGGGTTCGATCCCCTCCTGCTGCAGACTATTGATTGTTGAAGGCCTCGCTGATATCTCTCGCCGGACAGTGTGTGCGTTGGTTTACAGTGATAAATAATGCAGAGGTTCTCCCTGGTCTGCGCATAGCCTGATCTACACATTACAGCAACCACATAATCACAGGTGCTCTCTCAGTTTAGGTGTTTCTTATAATTTCGTATCCGCGCAGCCCGACAAGAGCTGGAAGATATTAATAATAGTAATGTAATATTACACTGTGTTTATACTGTGTTAGTGGGGTTATAGTGGACCCATTATCCGCACACAGTGCGGCAGCGATATAGTGAGCCGAACCAATATTTATGGGAAGGCGGCCTACCAAATCACCAGTCACCCATGACCTGACTGAGGCTTGAGGCAGCCATGTTATCGGTGACCATGATTCATAACGCAGCCTACACATTGATTACAGACCAGGATGATCGCTCCAGCACATGATGTAGCCTATTGTTTCACCAATGGATAGGCTGCATTGTCCTACATATTGATGCAGCTCACACAATGGCTGCTTCAGCTATGTACAGGGGACGGGTAATCTTTACTGAGAAAATATGCTCTTTTAAAGGTGGGTTTTATACATATTTTGTTAGTCTATAAGAGTTCAGTGAAATGGTTGGGGGCGGGGGGGGGGGGGGGCGGAGGGAAATGTAATTGAGAGTAATTTCCGAACCTTAAATTTTCATCCAAGAGTTATAAAATCACTTTACAAAACCTCTTACATTGTGATATACCATATATCCAGTAAGGACACAGGCACAAGTTTTCTCTAAGGAATTGTTTTCTCCACTACGAAGCCAGAATGCAGACAGAATAAATATGATGTGACCTATAGTCGTAATGAGACAGAAAATAGTTAAACTAATGGTGCACATTTGGTCAATTATTAAATCCCACAACCTGGCCAAGATGTCTGTTATTTGTTTATTTATTTGTCATCAAAGCTGAAATGTATTGATCAACTTGCACCATCCAGATCATGGGTTATATATTTTAACGCTGATAGCATAAAACAGCAACTTGCTTAATCTGCCCTCTGATGCGCTTATTCCTGGGTTGTGCTGGTAGGGGGAGGTGTGTAATAAATGATATATATCTGACTGGAGCGCTTCTTGAAGTCGCTCGCCTACAGAACGTTCTTGTGTGCAGCTCTCTCCCTTCTCGCTCGCTGAGCTGTCACTGAGGCTTCCTTTCTCTAAGCTGTTTACAGAAGGGTTTTGCTGTTACCGTACCACCTCCTAATTCTTCCTGACAGCAGTTCCCACATGGCTCTCCCCCTGGGATGCTGCTGCAGACTCTGAATGTTTTTCACAGTCAATCTTGCTCCCCACCACAAGACTGAGCCGGCATCAGATCTGCCACAGGATTTCAGATTCTACGTTTTAGCATATTTTAGTCCTAACTGGAAACAACATCGTGAGTGTTCAGAGAGATTGGAGGCGATGAAAATAAACAGTATACAGCAGTGATGAGCGAGAGTACGAGTGGTTTATTTGTGTCTGTACTAGATGATAGTAGATTGTACCTCCAGTATAGAGACTGAACTGGACAACTCTGTGTCATTGTATAGCACAATATAGACGTTCCCAACATAAAGCCTCCTATTATTCCATATTCATAATCCTTTATTTGTAATATTCTAACTTTTATACAATAAAGAAAAGCAAACTGCACGGCATACTATAGAAATGTAAAGCGTTACAATCTCAGTGGAGGGGTGATAACGGTCCTGTTGCTGCACACGTGGTGGACCTCAAACTTCATGCATTTTCCTGATATATAGTGTCTTCAGCCGCTCCTTTTATACCACGGTATTCCGTGGCACATCCATACAATGGGACCAGGGTTTGATGCACGTAAAATGGCATGTGGGCGCACCAGTGTGCAGGTCAAAGGTGTTCGGGTACCAGAATGTGATGGTGATATACTTGCCTTAAATCAAATCTGTCTGCACCCAACACAATGAAAGTCTGAATTCACCGTCTCCTGTTCTAGATGAGTGTCAGTCTGTGGGGGGAGTGGAGCTGGTGGCCAAGCTAATAGCCAAGTGTCCTCTTCCATTTGTGTCTACAACAAAATGGAAACCGTACATTCCTGTGGGTAAATGTATTAAATTGCAGTTTTTGCAAGTCGCCGATATTCGGCTAGTTTGCAGGACAAATTTTACAACGGCAATGTCTTTAAAGGCCAAACCGCAGTTTAATACATTTACCCCTTGCACTCTTTTCAGCTGGTTTCTGAGCAGGAAAAGTCCTTACTAAATGGTGTTCAGGCTTCTGGCAAATCTGTACCCCCTCCCCAGACAGAATCGTATGTAGCCAGTTTCTGAACAGTATCCTGGGTCTCTCAGCAATGTGTATACAAACTGTTTTGTGTCTATTTGTCTCAGTCAGCATTGGTTTATGGTGATTATATCACTACCAAACGTTAACCATTTGTAGAACTGGATACATTTTTTGTGTTTGTTTTTCTTTTTTATTTGTCCATTTTACTTGTTACTAATGATATGTTAGTTTGTGTATTGCTATGATGATATATATATATATATATATATACATACACACAAGTTAACCCGTGCATGATACTCATGCATTCTAGTCAAATCAAGCTACTTAAGGTGTTAAAAAGGTTCTTGTCATGCATTTGGGTCTAGCCCAGGCCTCCTCAGGGGAAGAGCGTTACTTCCCGATGTAAGCGCCCTTTTTTAACGTGGTTTTGTCCACATGTCACCACCTCATCATTCTTCTCCATCACCTCATCCTTCATTTTCATCGCCACATCTATCCAGATGTCTATCCAGACACAGGGATCTCTCTCAGCGGTCCTGAGTATCACACTCCTCTCACTCTGTCACCCCCCGGCAACCACCAGCCACTCCCCACTGTCACCCCCGGGAACCACCAACCACTCCCAACTGTCACCCCCGGGAACCACCAACCACTCCCAACTGTCACTTCTCCTTCAAGAAATATATATATATATATTTTTTTTTTAAATCTTTATAAACACTTTTAACAATTAACAAATTAAATTAACAAATTAAAAACATCCTTGGAAAAAAAAAATCAGAAAGGGCTGAAATTTGGTATACTCACACACTAAGAATTTAGTAGGTCAGTGTATAACTCCGCCCAGCAGGTGGCGCTGCAGCTTGGTTTTATTTTTTACACACACACACACAGACACAGACACAGACACAGACACAGACACAGACAGACTAACACACGCCACTAGACATTTATATTATAGATATATATATGAAATTTGCTATGTGATCAGTAAAGAATGCTGAGATGATTCCTTTTATATTTCAAGTTTAGTCCTTGTGATTTATTGATTGTCATTGCAAAGCAAACTTCTGTGGGAACTTTGAGACATTTATATTCAGTGTAGAAGTCCGATATTATTAGTGGTATCCGTGGAGTAAGAGCGGTTTTGTTTAGTAACCTGATCATTTTCATGTGTGTTTATCATTTCGTTTTTATTTGATTTTAGGTCATGTTCAGCTGCTCAGTTTTGGAGGATCTAATTTATGGAGGATCACAATTGGTGTTTTAGTCTTTACTTGTAGCGATACCCTGGGTGATTTTAGATAATTGAGAACGTAGGGTATTGAACTGTCTTCATCAATAGATAGATAGGGTATATAAGTTATCCTACCTCTTTAGTGATCGCTGGTTAATTTTGTTGCAATCTTTATATCTTGGTGTTAGAAATGCTCTTTCACAGAGCCAAGACTTTGAGATTCTGCAGAGATTCCACAGTGTAATGTGACTACCATGGCAACCACAGTCACATAGCACATGATTTTGTAAAGGGGCCCCTCTGAGCTCAGTCTGCTCATGCACTGGAAATGCCCCCCCTATGCCATCACATAACCCCAGAGTCTTCCTACTTAGAACACAACATTGAGAAGTATGAAAACAACATGAATGAAGCTATGTTTGTAAAAGTGATTCTAGCAACTATCTCCACTTGATGTTTTAATATATAGATTTAGGGATGGCAATACTGTCACACAAATACGTTACAGCTGAAAGCCTGTGATTGTGACTGACAGCCATAATCGTCTCCCCTCCAGAGAGATTTTGAAAAGGAGGTAATTATATGTAGGAGGACCAAAAAATTGACTGTCAATACATGCATTAGAGGTACTTAACTTGCTATTTAATGTAAAAAAAAAATGTGGTCCATGTGGGATTTTTGCTTTAATAAGTGAACATTGTAATGGATAATTGATGACTGTGCTGGAATTTTTATGAAGGTTTTGTATTTTCCATGTGAAATTATGTTGTCCGAGAAATGGATTAGTGACATCATTAGTGTTCGGTGCATTCAGCCATCTCTCATGTTGTTTTTTTGTATTGATGGTGATCTCAAAGTTATCACCTGGAGTTTGTACAGCGGTAATGAAACTACTTAGCAGTCTGTGCCTCAGTTTGACGTTGCTCAGCAGTGTGTTTTACCATGTTATGGTTATAACATGTTTCGGATTATTGTGTCATGTTATCTATATCTTTGTTATCTTTGTATTGTGCCTTCATTACTGTAACCTCCCTCTCTCTGGCCTACCCATCTCTTTCTTTGCCCCTTTTCAGTCTGTCCTATGTGCTGCTGTTGTCTTATTTTTTCGCTGCTCTCTCTCTGCCAGTCACTACATTGGCTCCCTGTGTGCTACAGAATTAAATATAAACTCCTCGCCCTCATTTCCATCCTCTACCCACATACCTTGCCGTCCCCTTCGCTATGCTAACGACCGCTGCTTCACTTCCACACTGATTACCTCTTCCCATCCCGCCTGCAGGACTTCGCCCAGGCTGCTCCCCCACCTTTCAGGTTCGCCTCTACTGCCCAAGGCTGCAAGCGCCTTAAAATCTCTTTTCTTTATTTAAGCCAATCAGCCTTAATATAATAATAAAGATCACAGAGGTGACGCAGGGTATTGCAGTTTGTTGTTTATACATTATAAACTTCAGAGGTTAAAAAAATGTACATTTAAAACTTTCCGATGTGTGTAAAGCTTAATATCTTTCATTCAGAAACAGCTTGTTACAGGCCCGATGCCAGATCCACAATGATACCTCCCAGCAATAGGGTGGCCCATCCAGTCCAATGACTATTGTAGCGGGTGGTGGGGGGAGGTGAATGTGGCTTCTGTAAGGCTGCAGCATTATCAACCATCAACATAGAAGCAGCCATTGGAGACTGGCATATTGTTCTGTTATAATGAGGAAATTAAATTGAAAGTTGCGACTACTCGCAAACCTATAGCAAAAATGGGATGATTGCGTCTTCATAGGTACGCTTGAAAAATGAAGCTCTCAGTGATGGTCATGTAGGCTTGTATCTATGCAGAAGTAGACGTTTTTACACAGATCCTGTATTCTGATTAGCTGTTTGGAATCATTGATACTATGTACTGACAATATTACATCACAAACCTATTCTCTCTTTATCTGATGAATTACACCCACACTGGTCTAATAAAAGCATTGCCATATTTACAAATCTTTATCCAGCATCACTGTTCTAATTCGGGGTGCGAGCCGTCTTAAGGCTGGGAGATGTATTGAGATAAAACATTGTCACGTAGTCTGGTTAGAAAGATAATACGTCTGAACACTTGGATATGTTACACAGCTGGGAACACACATTTACATAGCCATGTATATCAATACTGCAAATCCGAAAGACAGAGAAATCACTGTTTTCCTGTACCAAGATTATCTTCTGTTCTTATTTACATTTCTTTTTTTCATGTACTGTACAATAATACTCCTTTATTTAGAGATAGAATTGATGGTTTTAGCAAAGGGAGATACCAGTAATGTTAAATTAAGCTGTTTGTTTTGCTTTTTGCTTAACTCATTGAGCTTGTAAATGCTAAAGTGATTTGAAACAAGTAACCTGCATCATCGGACGTCTGCAGGGAAGCAATGTGGGTTCTCAGTGCTGGATTTCCAGAGCACCTCTGTGATGTCACTGCTTAGTAAATTGATGGTGATTATGCTCATGGTTATTGGTTCAGACCACAGAATCGCTACCTCCGCTGTTCATAGACAACTGGTGCTCATGAAACCCCCTCTGTTTAAAACCACTGTAAGGGCCTCGTGCACACAGTCATTATTTTAAAGGAATTATCGCACACTCTCAGCCTATTAAACACTCTTTGATGCTGATTGTCCAAAAAGTAATGTAAGCCAATAGACCTGTACACACAGACTTTCTGACAAGCGTTCACTTCCCTTTATGTAACCCTGACCCTGCTTGCAGCGCCAGATGCGTTTAACACTGTGAAATATAGAAGGGATGTCTTTTGGAACACTCATAGCTCATTTTGCTGCTGAGAAGCTTTCTGGCACATTAGTGGACGCACTGCTAACGCTCTGTTAAAGCAGAGACAAGTACTTGGGTTTGTAAACGCTTTCACTAGCATTTACAAGCCTTAAAGGCAATTTACTTATGTGTGTGCACTAAAGAATAACAGCCAATCTGACCTTTACTTTATATGTTACTGTAGATATCCCTCTTTGAGCAATTTTAACCCTTAATGTACCATTAAAATGTGTCATTTAATGATGGTATGATCTGTTACACATTTTTCTCTATTTCTTTTTTTTATTGTTTTCCATTTTTCGCCATTTCCCCAGAATGTAAAGATAAGCGGATTACCTTCCAGAGGACCCCCGCCTCCGTGGCTGGTAAGTGGATGGCAATCTGTGCCTCTTATGTTCATTTCCATGTGTAAGAACTGGAACATTTCCAGGTTGCAAAAGGTATGAACACTACACGGCTCGTATCTGTTACTTGGCGTCTTTATTCTTCCCTAGGTGAGTTTATCACATGGCAAGAAGCGCCTAATGTCGTTCATTCCTGTTGTAACATGTTTGTGTAAATGTTACAGTGATGTCATCGCCATCATGTCCTATGTGCGTTACTGAACAGTGCTGCATATGTGTGTATTTTAAAAATCAATTGTATGTATTAGTCTGCCAGTTCATATGTACTTCATTGTAGCATTAAATACATGGTTAAAGGAGACTGTAACTTTAAAAAGTTTAATTGCTCAATATTGGCCCTCACAGGGGGATGAAGACGCTGGATACAATTTTCTGTGGCTTCTCTGCATTAGCTGTGAGCAGACACAGGGGTTATGACTGGTAACTCTGCTCCTGCTCTCTGTAATAATTTCCATTCTGTCTGGATTTGACCCCACTTACATCGTACCCTGACCCTAATGATGTCACCTGTATGCCTTAATTGAGGCCAGGCTCGAATGAGGCAGGATGTGGTGCTTTGACTCTACGAGGCAGGATCAGCTGAATGAGGCAGGATGTGGCGCTTTGACTCTGCTAGGCAGGATAAGATGAAAGAGGCAGGATGTGGCGGCTTTGGCTCTGCTAGGCAGGATCAGCTGAAGGAGGCAGGATGTGGCGGCTTTGGCTCTGCTAGGCAGGATCAGCTGAAGGAGGCAGGATGTGGTGGCTTTGGCTCCATGAGGCAGGGTCAGTTGGAGGCAGGATGTGGCGGCCTTGGCTCTTCTAGGCAGGATCAGCTGAAGAAGGCAGGATGTGGCAGCCTTGGCTTTGCTAGGCAAGATCAGATGAAAGAGGCAGGATGTGGCGGCTTTGGCTCTGCTAGGCAGGATCAGCTGAAGGAGGCGGGATGTGGTGGCTTTGGCTCTGCGAGGCAGGATCAGCTGAAGGAGGCGGGATGTGGTGGCTTTGGCTCTGCGAGGCAGGATCAGCTGAAGGAGGCGGGATGTGGTGGCTTTGGCTCTGCGAGGCTGGATCAGCTGAAGAAGGCAGGATGTGTGGTGGCTTTGGCTCCGTGAGGCAGGATCAGCTGAAGGAGGCGGGATGTGGTGGCTTTGGCTCTGCGAGGCTAGATCAGCTGAAGGAGGCAGGATGTGGTGGCTTTGGCTCCGTGAGGCAGGATCAGCTGAAGGAGGCGGGATGTGGTGGCTTTGGCTCTGTGAGGCAGGATCAGCTGAAATGTGACAGGTTCAGCCTAACACTTTGTAGTTTAATAGAGTACAATTCTTGATAAAACGGGACAAAGACCATCTAACTCATGTTTTCATCTACAAAAGGTTAATATGCTTGTGCAGGACAGTCACGTTCCGATCAACATTGAACAACCTGTCATATTATTGGAATCCATCCTGGCTCTAAAAGTCAGGAACCTGCGACCTTTATGTCGACCTTTTCTCAGCAAGATTTAGGTTGAAGATATAATTGTGTATTGGAGCTTGTTATGAAGAGATGTGTTTGATCTCATGATCTCCCTTATTTAGAAAAAATAGTTTATTTTTTTTTAAAAGTTTCATTATTTGATTTACCCATCCCAGAGATCTGCTGCTTTTTAACCCACACAAGTGTTTTAAAATAAATAAATTAAAATAAAATATATTTTTCTGCTGTTCTGCAGCTGGATATAAAATATTTATCACCGTTGCTTCTGGCGTACGAAGACAGATTGAAGGAAAAGGACGATGTCATCCTGTCATTTGAGGTGGGTTTTGATTTATTTGCATGAATAAACAAATACAATGGGGCATGGGATTGGCAGTAAATTGCTGTAAGCTTAATAATATGTTCAAATTACCTTTTTAAAGAGATGGTTCACCTTCAGATAACTTTATTTGTATTGATTAGTATGCACCTCCTGCAACTTTTACTAAATGCATTGCTTTATTTTCCTGGATTTTTCTGTGTTTTCCACCAAAGTCTTTATGTCATCCAGGCAGAGTTGTTCGTGTTTTGTTTCCTGTGGCTCTGATGCAGCATAGCTTAAAATGACACTTGGTAATGGCAATCACCACAGGAAATGTGACCAAACAATACAGGGCAAACAACTCTCTGTGAGATTCTGCAGTGTAGACCATCCGAGTCCTTAGGACGTGGAACCCTAATAGTCCAAAATAATAATAATTCCTGGCTCGGTAGGCGAACCACGAATAAATCCTAGCCCACGGCAGGAATTTGATGGGCAAGTATTTAGTCTATTTATGGAATATTGGCTGCTGTACTGGATTAACCTGGCTGCTGCTAACAGACCTCGGACAGATAAAAGAAAAAAAAAACAGATCCCAGCTGCTACATGGAATCTCTTATGCCGGAACCCCTGGTACTATAACAATAGTCCATCACTGTACAGCCCTGAAGGGGGCAGTAAACACAGAAACGGATGGACTGTTGCAGCAAGGCACTGCGGACTCCTTTATGAGGACAGACATCTTTACCTTTTATAGGGATCATCGCAACTTTCGGGATCTGGGGGGTAAGGGATTAGAAGCCCCTCCCTTTATTCTGTCCCCAAGCCCACCTCTGCACCCCCTGCCCTTTTTGGGGAAAATGTGCAATCCGAGCTTCTGTTTACAGGTTTTGTTTTTTGGTTACAGCCTGGATCGTAGTATTGTTTCTTTTTGTTTTGTTGTCTTTTAGGTACTGTAAATTGGACAATTTCAATAAATAGTATTTAAAAACAAAAATTAAAAAAACCCGATATCTTAAACCATAATTATATTTTTTGTAGAATCAAAATGTTTTTTTTTTCATTAGTTTTGTCTGACTGTAGATGGTTTACAATCCACTTCGATGAGAATTGCGGCATAGTTGTTACATGACGTAACCATAAGAAAATGAGCGTGACTCCTGTTCTCCAAAATTGCTGCTATTTGGATGACTATCCTTACATCCGTTTTAGATTTGAATCTGTGTAGTTTGCTTTTTGAAATATTAATGGGTTAAATGCAATGGTCTGGTTATTTAGAACAATTTATAATGTGAGTCCCGCTAATATATTTATAATGTTATATCGAGTGCAATTCTTAGGGTAGTGTCAAACCAGTGAGTTTTCTGCAGTGTTTATGTCCATGAAAGTTTCTAAAACTCTGTCCCCATAGACATCTAGTAAATGTTACTGGAGGGCGTCTAGTGATCCGCCGTCTGGTGCATCGGACAATGAAATGCTAAATCAGATCAAACACTGCTGTAAAATGTATCTCTGTTCAATCCAGTGGTATCGGACTCTCACCTCTCACACAGAGAATATTCATGATATGTAGCTGCTGCTTTATCTCAAAATTGCAGGCAAAATATCAGGAAGATAAACCATTTTCCGGCATGGGAATCGGCTGCCAGTGTGATGCTCTCCATAGGAAATGTCATATGACTTGGTCTTAAAGTGTATTGAAATTCATAAGCAAATCTTTGTATTTATATGCACTATATAAACTGCTATCTAAATTACACATTTTGCTGAAGAGTAAATAACAGTTTGTTTGTGTGTGTGTATATAATATATATATATATATATATATATATATATATATATATATATATGTATATATATTTGAGAATGTTGATATACTACTTGATGGCCAATTCAAACTTGTATATTGCACTTTCTTTGCATTTATTTTATCCTATTTGCTGTGATTTAAGACGTCGTTTTTTTTTTTTGTTCTTTGCCCCCCTCTGCCATCTTGAATTTAGGAGGAAATAAAACATTTCAAACTACGAGTTAACAAGGTCATAGAGGAAAATGAGAACTTGCACCAACTATTGGAACAAGACAGACCTGTAACTAATAAGGAATGGTAAATATTCTGAGGTATTCCTGATATTGTAGTTTGTGTAGCAGCTATTGTTGCAACCTGTGTTTTTTAAAGGACCAGTAAACCCTCCAAAAACATTTTAGTTGATCCCAATAGGGGGCGCTCTTTCCCTCACGTAGTGCTTTAGAAGCCTTGCTGGGATAACATTGTTACCCAGGCAGTGGGAGGAGCATCGTAGACTGGACAGCAAGTTAGGTTGACCAGGTTTGAATGCCGGCCCCTCTGCTGGTCTTATGTGGGAACCCGGCGTTGTTGGAAGACAGCTGAACGCTAAATGCAGATTGTTGTGGTCTTAGGTGCTGGTCTAAGACGTGAAGGGTGGTCACTCAAACTTGGTCAGCTGATCATGCCCATCGTTGTGGGGTAACGAGCTGAAGCCCAGTACAAAGGTGGGACAGGAATCGGATATTTATTGTGATGGAAAAACAACCAATAGTCCATTCTGTAAGTGATGAAAACGACCCTTTTATTATATAAAAGCTTAATATGAAAATATAACAAAATGCAGCCAGATATCACCCATGATTTCCGACGATTCATCGCAGGGAATTAAATTCCACCCATTATGTTTACACACATATTATACTCCTGCACAATACATCTTTGCCTTCGGCTTTTGATTATATAAATATATGGCTGAAAAACTCACAAAGCAGAAAATTACAACCATGGCCTTATCTGTGTGGAGTTTGTAAGTTCTCCCCGTGTTTGCGTGGGTTTCCTCCGGGTGCTCCGGTTTCCTCCCACACTCCAAAAACATACTGGTAGGTTAATTGGCTGCTGGTCCGAAACGTATCTTACCTGGACATTTATTTAGAAAATTCAGCTTTCTTTGAGCTCTGTAACCATTGACAAGTTTGTAATATATTTATATCCTTCCTAAAAGTGCTGTGAAAAATAATTAGTTTATTTGGTCTTATCTTGCTAGGGAGCTTCTACAAACACAAAGTAAAATACTCTTGGAGGAAAACCGAGTTCTTGGCCAACAGCTGGAGGTACAAGATGGAAAGAGCCGCGAGGCTCACACTCAGCATATCCAGGAAGGTGAGATTAACGGTCACGGTCTCTCCCCCAACTTATTCTCCTCTGTATTGTGGAAAATATTGTTCATTTTCAGTTAAGAACAACCTGTCTTAATATATCTGCTCCCCCCCCCCCCCTTCCCAATGTAACAAATAGGAGTTTCTACCCACCCCACCCGGCACCAGAGCCGACATCGCTCGGTCTGTTGATCGGGGGTCGCCCTATTTACTAACTGGTGGTGGGGTTAGGGAGCAGACTATGATATTTTGTTTGAGTACTTACATTAATCATGGGTCCACTAATACTAACATTCCAGTTGCCTTATATAAAAGAGCCACTAATAAGAATTTCATAGGAACGTGTTAATGTTCCCGAATCTTTCACCACTTATAGTCTCTGTAGAGGTGAACGCAACTTGGTTGTAATTTCTGGCCGAAAAACAGCGTATTTCATTCCGTGTACTGAGTCTGAGGCATCTCCAGCTCTGCAGCTATAGCACGTGCCCCAGGTATATGGCAGCCATACTTACACCCACATACGCCGAACCAGCGCAGTCAATCTTTATAAACAATTGGAAAACGTGCATCTGCTATTAGTTGTCATATAATGCAGCAGATATAACCCTCCTTCTCGCATGCCAATGAAATTGAGAAAATGTTTTTATTAAATACACTCGCAAAATCCTATAATATATGCATGAGCAATGAAGAAAGCACCTATCGGCTTCAGAAGTGAAAGTGGAATCAGCCAATCTGATGCAGTTAGCGCTGGGGACTGTCAGCCACTGTGCACGGACATATATTACGGTTTTAAGAGGCGTATCCGCGGCTGCTTTCAGGTCTGCATTGGCTCCCAATGCCACAAACCCTTCATGTGCTCTGCTTATCATCATCATCATCAATATTTGTTAGGACGCCTCTTCAGAATATCAGGGAGCAGACAAACGGGAGACGCACAACCCTATAACTCAGCTCTTACCTTGTACAGAGAGAGCCAGAGACCATAAAGCTGCGCTCCGCTTACACATTCCCCTGTGATAGATACATTTAAGCACTTATTTAAGGTTAAAGTGCCTTTAAGACGTTTTTATTTTATTCAACAGTAGAACAGAGTTTTCACGTCTTGCGGTATTGATCATGGAAGTGTTCCACAGCTTGCATATAAAAGCTGGGAGTTCACCGAGATCGCCCCATCCATCTACGGCTCCCGCTCATTACAATCCCTGCCGTAGGGACAGAATATTTAGCGGCACATTTGCATAGCAGGGCCGAGCTATTGATTACAAATGCACTACAGGAATTTCACAGTAAAGTGACCTTGCCATATATTACACGGTGTTTTGCCATTAATTAACATAAATATTCTTCTCGCTCGCAGTCTCCCAATTAACAAAGCAGCTCAAGGTTTTAGAAGCTACAAAGCGGAGTCGAGAGGAAGAACTATTAGAATTGCAGAAACAGCAGGAAGTTTTACGCTCCAAGTACAACGAGCTGAGAGCTGACATGGATGGCAGAGTCGCTGCAGAGGAACACGTTGCCATGGTGAACGAATTAAAAAGGTACAGCGGCCCGCCCTGTATAATAATTCGGAACAACTTCATAAACATTCATTTGCTTTGTGCATCTGTACAATGTTGGTAAATTTCATGGCAGAAATGAAAGGTTGGAGACGATTCCGGCTGTAATGTTTGTACGGAGTGAAGTATTGTTTAAAGTTTATCTTTAGCATCTGAGACACAGAGCTGCTCTCCTCTTCTGTGTCCCGTATCAGTATTTTTTTTTTTTTGGAGGGGGGCCAGTCAAGTAGTGCCCCCCATCCCCCCTCCCTGGGTGTCTTCCCGGGACAACACCCCAGCCTCCCCCCTCCCCAGGGTGTATTCCCGGGACAACAACCCAGCCTCCCCCCCCCGGGTGTCTTCCCGGGACAACACCCCAGCCTCCCCCCTGGGTGTCTTTCCGGGACAACACCCCAGCCTCACCCCCCTCGGGTGTCTTCCCGGGACAACAACCCAGCCTCCCCCCCCTGGGTGTCTTCCCGGGACAAGACCCCAGCCTCCCCCCCTGGGTGTCTTCCCGGGACAACACCCCAGCCTCCCCCCCCCCCCCCTCCCCTCAGGTGTCTTCCCGGGACAACACCCCAGCCCCCCCCCCCCCCCCCCTCCTGGGTGTCTTCCCGGGACAACACCCCAGCCTCCCCCCCCCCCTGGGTGTCTTCCCGGGACAACACCCCAGCCTCCCCCCCCCCCCCCTGGGTGTCTTCCCGGGACAACACCCCAGCCTCCCCCCCCCCCCTGGGTGTCTTCCCGGGACAACACCCCAGCCTCCCCCCCCCCTGGGTGTCTTCCCGGGACAACACCCCAGCCTCCCCCCCCCCCCCCCTGGGTGTCTTCCCGGGACAACACCCCAGCCTCCCCCCCCCCCCCCTGGGTGTCTTCCCGGGACAACACCCCAGCCTCCCCCCCTGGGTGTCTTCCCGGGACAACACCCCAGCCTCCCCCCCCCCCCCTCCTGGGTGTCTTCCCGGGACAACACCCCAGCCTCCCCCCCTCTCCTGGGTGTCTTCCCGGGACAACACCCCAGCCTCCCCCCCCTTGGGTGTCTTCCCGGGACAACACCCCAGCCTCCCCCCCCTGGGTGTCTTCCCGGGACAACACCCCAGCCTCCCCCCCTGGGTGTCTTCCCGGGACAACACCCCAGCCCCCCCTGGGTGTGTCACTAAAATAAGACACTAAAATCCTTATAAGTGAGCAGGTGTAAGCTAAGCTGTGACTCCTGTTTGAATAATATAAATCACCCCCACTTGTATCTCGTCTCCTACGTGTATTGTGTCGCTGTCCTCATCTCTTTTGACAGATGATTCATCTGATGATTCATACTGGTCAAGGTCAACATGAATGCTCGGTGCTCTTAATTCTGTGTAAACCAAATCTAAATCTGAAATTACATCATCCTGGAATAGCAGACATCCCTGTTTTATTACAATCCTGATTTTCTGTTCTAGAGCAGCTACAACAGGGGTGGGCAAACCAGTCCTCAAGGGCCATATAACAGTTCATGTTTTTAGGATTTCTGTCTGTAGAAACAGCTGGGATAATTACTGACCCAGCCAAATAGATTAACTCAGCTGTACATGATTAAAGAAATCCTAAAAACATGAACTGTTATATGGCCCTTGAGGACTGGTTTGCCCACCCCTGAGCTACAATGACAGATGCTTTATGATTAGCTCTCCTGTGATCTCAGAGCAACGTTCTCTACTCAGGAAAACAAAGTATAAATGACTGGCCTATGTGTCAGTGTGTCTGCATGCTGTCTGTCGCGTGAAATGTCAGAACATGCTGCCCGGTAAGCTCACACAGTGCAGGGCGATATCTGCTGATAATCACTTTCACCAATGGTTGTCATGCTGGGACAGGGAAGATGAAGCTTATCGCCTCATGCAGTACCTTTCATGAGCATAGTCTCCTTAGCTATTGGGAAGCTACTTGTTGAAGAATCCGTTAGGTGGGCAACCCCCTGAAGATTGGATATTTTGTGAGCATTTCCCACTTGTAGAGCTTACAGTCAATGCTATCCTGGGAATAGGCAGTGGAGAGATCTGCTGGCCAGCAGTGGTATTGCATTGGAGCTTTAACACCTGTCAAGATACATACAGGCAGTAATAGAGCCACCTGTGTGGGCAACATGGTGGCTTAGTGGTTAGCACTTCTGCCTCACAGCACTGGGGTCATGAGTTTGATTCCCGACCATGGCCTTATCTGTGTGGAGTTTGTATGTTCTCCCCGTGTTTGCGTGGGTTTCCTCCGGGTGCTCCCGTTTCCTCCCACATTCCAAAAACATACTAGTAGGTTAATTGGCTGCTATTAAATCGCCCTTAGTCTCTCTTGCTCTGTGTGTATGTTACGGAATTTAGACTGTAAGCTCCAACGGGGCAGGGACTGATGTGAGTGAGTTCTCAGTACAGCGCTGCAGAATTAGTGGCGCTATATAAATACACGATGATGATGTGTTATTGCTCTGAGTTGCGTCACCAGAAACAATAATATTTTTGCGTCCATGATCTGCCTCTTTTAAATTAGCCTATGTTGTTGTGTAATGTAATTATTAAGAGAAGAATGAATAATAATATTCATGTTGCAATTATATTTCTAACCTTTATAAAAAGTGTCTGAGTCTTACCTACAGAGTCATTGTTTTTGTATCTGTCACATAATAACACTAGAATATATAGTGATCTCATTACAACAGATTGGCGCATGACATAATGCAGTGGTATAGTCTGATAAAATTGAGACATATGAGGTCGTTTTTGCCACAACAAGGTCTGGAGCAGGGGCGGATCTAGGAAATTACTATACCCTGGGCGATGTAGGGGGGGGGGGCGATTTAGGCCCCGCCCCCTTTCCGACTTCTAAGGCCGCCGGCGGCTGCACAGTATGTGCAGATCCGTTCAGCAGTGACAGTGTGCTGTCCCGCGGCTCTGATTGTGTTTAAAACACAATCAGAGCAGCCGGGCAGCACACTGTCACTCCTGAACGGAGCTGCACAGTGTGTAGCTGTCGGCAGCAAGCCCCGATCGCCCCCCCCCCCCTGGATCCGCCACTGGTCTGGAGGCCCAAAATATTAAGCAAAGGGACGTCCATCATATGCCCTGGTTCATAGGGTTATTTGTGCAGGTTTACTTTTATTGCAGAATTGGATGCAGAAAATCTAGATGCACGAGGTTCATGTTCTTGGGGGGAGATTCAGTTCAGTGTGATGTCCGCAGAGACACATCAACACATTGTTTAGGATGGAATCTCCGCTCGTTCTTCATCCCGTCCCATAGAGGTGCGCAGAGAAGTGAGCGGAGACTCCTTACGTAATGGGCGGAAATGTGCGCATCCGAACATTACGGAGATGTTCTGCGGAAGCTGGCTCCAACATGAATCTCCCCCTTAAAGTGGAGTATGCAAAAATAAATGAAAACTGCACCCGTATTTTGAAAAGTTAATAAAGTTTGCTTAAAACACCACTTAATGTAAAATGCACATAACCTTTATATAGAACATAAGAACTTATAAGATACAAAGATGTTTGAGACAATAGGGCAATTTCTTCTGGTTGGGTTAGTAGATCTAAACTGCACCCTGTCACCACCGTATATTGAAAGCCGCCATTTTTTTGTGGGACAAAACAATCCCAGTGACAAGACAACCTCTCTTCGGCACTTAGTGCTTCTGTGATTTCATGTCACTAGTTCCTATGCGGCGGATGCTCCTTAGGACCTGTTATCTGTATATATTTGCCGCCATACTAAGAAGCTACATTACTGCAGAGCTCTTATCCATCCCATTGTCTATCTGGAACTAATCGCCTAGAGATAGGAAGCCATCGGTGTCATGCTTCATCGTGTGTTGCCCTGACTGTATTCCTTTTTAAGTTATAGGGCTGTATTTTTTTTCTCTTCCATGTTGGTGTCAATCTTAGGCCAACAAGTCTCTGCTCTCGGTAGCTCTTCAGATAACTAGCACAGAGGTCCGGCAGGCACCTCCAGACCATGGCGGAGAAATATGTCAAACACTGTCTTTCTCTCCCCATCAGACCTTAATTTAACGCAGCTCAATGTGGAATTGCTCGGAGGGCAGCGAAGATTTTTGTCTATTTCACAGATGAAATACATTGGTGTTTGATGTGCTTGTTTCCGGCAGCCACCTTCATCAGCAGCGGGAGAATAACCAGACAGAAGCCCGTGAGCTGATGGGCAAGATCTCCGCGCTACAGGCGGAGAAGAAAACTCTCCTCCTCCAGAGAATTGATTTATCAGCTGACAACAAGATCCTCGAGGCCGAAGTGGAGAAGGTTAAAAAGTCTAACAGGTTGGTTTTGTCTATAGAAACGAAATAAAAAGGTTTTATTTAATAAGAGAGTGCAAGTAAAACATATGAGCAGTAGCCATTGGCAACAAATCAAGTAACCGCTTTCTCCTTTAGATTGTAAGTTCTTGCAAGCAAGGGTATCATGTCCGCTCCTTCTTTGTAAGCGTCGTATGCACTATTGTTATGTAGAATTTGTTTGGGGCTGCAGAGTTTTAGGACTCTTGACAAATGATGATTATTGCTTGTGAGTAACAGCGCATTACTATGCAACTTTGTACCTGAGTTTGGTAAAAAAAACATTTACTTTGTTTAAAAACTAATTTAGGAGCTTTAATGGGTGTACATTGGTTTCCAGTGTACGGTGTTGTAAGGATGCTAGTTAAGGTTAAGTGAGCTTAGATGAATTTAGAGTAAGTAAAATAATAATCCTTTTTAATTTGTCTCACACAAATACTTTATAATTGCCAAATCCGGAAAGCACAGTGGTTGTTGGGGTGATGGGTTCGATTCCGACCAGGGCGCTATCTATATGGAGTTTGTATGTTCTTCCCATGTTGGTGTGGGGTTCCTCCCATACAGTCTGACACATGCTGGTTGGTTATCTGGCTTCTGACATAAATAGACCCTTATCCGGTAGTGAATTTAGGGAATAAGCGCCAATGGGCATTGATTGATTACATATTCTCTAGAAAGCGCTATAAATATAAATGGTAATAATTAGAATTAGTTAATTAAATTGATACTTTTATTTTAGTGTAGTTATTCTCATATTGTCATCTTAAGCCAAGATATATACATGTTTGATCATACCCTGGGTGTTCTTCTTGTACTGTGTATGCACTTACGGAACAACTGTTGAAGGCCGAATAGTGCTGGACAAGATGCTCAATTCGGAGCCCGGATTCTGGATCTGATTGAACAGCTGGAAACACCGATGCCCATTAACATGGAGAGGAGCTTCCTGTTCACTGAGTATGCTCTGATTTTGTAGAGTGTAGAGGTGTTGGAGAGGCTAGTCCTAAGAGCGGGATCCTGGAAGCTGGGACAGAGCTAGAAGTAGGGGTAGACGGACCAGTGTGTGGAGAGGCTAGTCTTGAGAGGCGGAATCCTGGAAGCTGGGTCAGAGTTAGAGGCTAGTCCTGAGAGCAGAATCCTGGAAGCTGGGTCAGAGTTAGAAGAAGGGGTAGATGGAAGAGTGTGTGGAGAGGCTAGTCCTGAGAGCAGGATCCTGGAAGCTGGGTCAGAGTTAGAAGAAGGGGTAGATGGAGGAGTGTGTGGAGAGGCTAGTCCTGAGAGCGGGATCCTGGAAGCTGGGTCAGAGTTAGAAGAAGGGGTAGACAGAGGAGTGTGTGGAGAGGCTAGTTCTGAGAGCAGGATCCTGGAGGCTGGGTCAGAGTTAGAAGAAGGGGTAGATGGAAGAGTGTGTGGAGAGGCTAGTCCTGAGAGCAGGATCCTGGAGGCTGGGTCAGAGTTAGAAGAAGGGGTAGATGGAGGAGTGTGTGGAGAGGCTAGTGCTGAGATCGGGATCCTGGGTCAGAGTTAGAAGAAGGGGTAGATGGAGGAGTCTGTGGAGAGGCTAATCCTGAGAGCGGGATCCTGGAAGATGGATCAGAGTTAGAAGAAGGGGTAGATGGAGGAGTGTGTAGAGAGGCTAGTCCTCAAAAGCGGGATCCTGGAAGCTGGATCAGAGTTAGAAGAAGGGGTAGATGAAGGAGTGTGTGGAGAGGCTAGTCCTGAGAGCGGGATCCTGTAAGCTGGATCAGAGTTAGAAGTAGGGGTAGACGAAGCAGTGTGTGAAGAGGCTAGTCCTGAGAGCAGGATCCTGGAAGCTGGGTCAGAGTTAGAAGAAGGGGTAGATGGAAGAGTGTGTGGAGAGGCTAGTCCTGAGAGCAGGATCCTGGAGGCTGGGTCAGAGTTAGAAGAAGGGGAAGATGGAGGAGTGTGTGGAGAGGCTAGTGCTGAGATCGGGATCCTGGGTCAGAGTTAGAAGAAGGGGTAGATGGAGGAGTCTGTGGAGAGGCTAATCCTGAGAGCGGGATCCTGGAAGATTGATCAGAGTTAGAAGAAGGGGTAGATGGAGGAGTGTGTAGAGAGGCTAGTCCTCAAAAGCGGGATCCTGGAAGCTGGATCAGAGTTAGAAGAAGGGGTAGACAGAGGAGTGTGTGGAGAGGCTAGTTCTGAGAGCGGGATCCTGGAGGCTGGGTCAGAGTTAGAGGCTAGTCCTGAGAGCGGAATCCTGGAAGCTGGGTCAGAGTTAGAAGAAGGGGTAGATGGAAGAGTGTGTGGAGAGGCTAGTCCTGAGAGCAGGATCCTGGAGGCTGGGTCAGAGTTAGAAGAAGGGGTAGATGGAGGAGTGTGTGGAGAGGCTAGTGCTGAGATCGGGATCCTGGGTCAGAGTTAGAAGAAGGGGTAGATGGAGGAGTCTGTGGAGAGGCTAATCCTGAGAGCGGGATCCTGGAAGATGGATCAGAGTTAGAAGAAGGGGTAGATGGAGGAGTGTGTAGAGCGGCTAGTCCTCAAAAGCGGGATCCTGGAAGCTGGATCAGAGTTAGAAGAAGGGGTAGATGGAGGAGTCTGTGGAGAGGCGGGATCCTGTAAGCTGGATCAGAGTTAGAAGAAGGGGTAGATGGAGGAGTGTGTAGAGAGGCTAGTCCTGAGAGCAGGATCCTGGAAGATGGATCAGAGTTAGAAGAAGGGGTAGATGGAGGAGTGTGTGGAGAGGCTAGTCCTGAGAGCAGGATCCTGGAAGCTGGATCAGAGTTAGAAGAAGGGGTAGATGGAGGAGTGTGTGGAGAGGCTAGTCCTGAGAGCGGGATCCTGGAAACTGGATCAGAGTTAGAAGAAGGGGTAGATGAAGGAGTGTGTAGAGAGGCTAGTCCTGAGAGCAGGATCCTGGAAGCTGGATCAGAGTTAGAAGAAGGGGTAGATGGAGGAGTGTGTGGAGAGGCTAATCCTGAGAGCGGGATCCTGGAAGATGGATCAGAGTTAGAAGAAGGGGTAGATGGAGGAGTGTGTGGAGAGGCTAGTTCTGAGAGCGGGATCCTGGAGGCTGGGTCAGAGTTAGAGGCTAGTCCTGAGAGCGGAATCCTGGAAGCTGGGTCAGAGTTAGAAGAAGGGGTAGATGGAGGAGTGTGTGGAGAGGCTAATCCTGAGAGCGGGATCCTGGAAGATGGATCAGAGTTAGAAGAAGGGGTAGATGGAGGAGTCTGTGGAGAGGCTAGTCCTGAGAGCGGGATCCTGGAAACTGGATCAGAGTTAGAAGAAGGGGTAGATTGAGGAGTGTGTAGAGAGGCTAGTCCTGAGAGCGGGATCCTGGAAACTGGATCAGAGTTAGAAGAAGGGGTAGATGGAGGAGTGTGTAGAGAGGCTAGTCCTGAGAGCAGGATCCTGGAAGCTGGATCAGAGTTAGAAGAAGGGGTAGATGGAGGAGTGTGTAGAGAGGCTAGTCCTGATCAGAGATACCCCAAGCAATGTTGTCTGACATTGGTAATGTCAGTTCAGGACCAGTATTGCTGCAGCTTCATACTTCTACTAGCAACCAGGTAAATGACTACTCCATTCCTGTTCCATTTTTACCGGAGCAAAGACCAAACGTGGTTTTGTGATAGGTGCTTCAGTAAGCAAACAGGTATAGTAATACATCACTTGGACAGTGACTGCTGAACAATTGGTGGTCTCTGTCCATATTATCATATATAGAATAGGCAAAACAAATCTAAATCTTGTCTGGTGAAACTAAAATATGAAACAAATTCCTCTCATTGAAGATAATATAATACTGTACAGAAACATTACATACAGCCACCTGTACCTCTATATTCTGTGCTTCCTTCCTACTATGTTCGTATCCCTCCTGATTCTATATTTCACATTGTTTTTCATTATTTCATTAGACATTGTACATTTAGCCTTATGTAATGCTCAGAATTATATCAATAAATGCAGCTCCGCAGCCCATATTACAGTTTGTTATGTGAATAATTTGAACACCGAGCAACCATATCATTATAAATACACAATTTGTCAGCTGGAATTGCAGTGTGTGATTAAGAGGCTGATGAATGAATAATGTATCGCTGTGAGCATGGCAGGCATTCCAGCCCTGGTATTACGGAGTATCGCTGCCACTGAACGGGGTTATGTCTCTGTGATTCAGGAAGATGCACAGGAGGGTCGGACACCTCAAGCAGCAGTTGGAGGACGCTGTGGAGAAGGAGGTAACGGCTCATCAGTATCTGGCCAATCTCGTGACTCTCGCCGAGAGCATCGCCGGAGAGCGGGACGAACTCATTCACGTGGTGAGCGATAAACGCCCCCTTCTCTTTACAGTCATCACGTTGTACCAGATCATTTCCATTTATGATATTAACATGATCTATATTTAAGTGGCACGGATCTGTATAAATTATGTTCCTGGGCTAAAGAGTTACATTGTACATTATATTAAGAAGGAAGTAAAGCTACGATTTGGAATTCATGTATCACAGTCTTGTGTATTACTGAGCTGAATAATATACAGGAAATAACTGAAGGGTTTATACTGGACTACATATCTTCCCTTTACCCCTTTTTTGCCTTGTTGCAAGGTCAGTGTTTCTCTTTCTGAGCCAGCAGAGTGTGAGTGAGAGGCTGGCAGACTTGCTCAGCAGAAATCCCCTGTGTGGATTGGAGGGCTCACAAACATGGGCGGGGCTAGTGATGTTACAGCAGCTTAATTGGTACACAAAAAAGTCAGTTCGGTGACCTGTATAATTTTCCATTATAACATTGTTCTAAAGATATGGGATCATAATACTTTGTTGTTCTTTTATTGTTTAACAGACCTAGGGGGTTTATTCATTAAATTGCGAGTTTGAAAAAGTGGAGATGTTTCCTATCAGATTCTAGTTGTCATTTATTTAGTACATTCTACAAAATGACAGCTAGAATCTGATTGGTTGCTATAGGCAACATCTCCACTTTTTCTGACCAGCAGTTGTGTAAATATACCCCCTAAAATGGGATGTCAGGGTAACACTGAACAGTGCGTTTTACCTTCATGTCTGAAAATGTACATTTTGGGTGCGGTTTAGAGGTCCTTTAATGATAAATTGGTTGACAGATGATTGCAGCCTGACATGTCACATGATGCTTCAATGTAAGCAGCTAATGGCTATCTACCTATAACATTACTATGTAATATACATCAGTTTATTTTTAATAGTAATCATTTTAATTCTCTAAAATTTTGTACAAGCGGCACATTCCTTATCTACGAATTAAATACGCCTCTGGGAATATTTCTGTTATATCTATATATGTGTTTTATTTGCTGCTTGCCGCTGTAATTGAGTTTATTTGTGGAGCCAGATGTTACAAGCTGTGTCCTTGATAAACTGGAGACGTGAACGTGTTTAATAGATTGTGGCATTACAGATGGAAGGCAGCAAGTTCCCTGCCCTGCGCCTCGGCAATCTCGCTGACATTCTGCACAGAGAACTTGATGTCTTCTGATGTCTGCGCCTTCATATCTATTTTAAGGTTACCTAGAAGCTAAAACATTTTCCCTGTGGAAATCTTCCCAACATGAAAGGCAGACGATGCCGTTCTCAGACGTCGTTACTGCGTTATTGTACGGACCTTCTGTATCCTGCAATAACTTCCATATCCTGAAATGTACATGATAGTATTTTAAAATGTATATATTGTATAAATTGAGAATGTATAATGTGTATATTGAATAAGAAAAAGATGGAAGTGAAAAGGATAACGTTATTCTGGGCAGCAGCCATGTTAGGAGACAAATATATTATAAATAATAAATATGTAATAATATTATCGTTATTATATATTAGTGCTCCAAGTCCGCCAAGAAAATACTGCATGGATGCACCATCTTGGAAGTACTGTGTCCCAGAGAAATATATTAAAATATTGGCAACTCTGCTATCAGTACATTTAATATAGAGAAATATCTTCTCTTGGTTGGTACAGATGGTACAGATTAGTGATGTGGTTTTGTACAGAAGTCAGCCTTAGGGCTTTGTACATAGGGGCATTCGTTATACCCAGTTAAAGTACGTTCTTATAATTATAAAATTGATGTATGTAACCCAATGTTGGCCCTCGCATTGATTAGTAAGGGCCATCCTAACGGGTCGGGTACGCTTGATGAGGAAAAATCCGACATCGACAAGCCCTCCAACTAAAATCCGAATTTCTGGCAAACCGAAGTGAAAATAAACAGACTTGCCTTCAACCCGACGCTGGAGATCTCCGATTGGATCACCATGCTGACAGCAAGTTATCCCGATTGGAGAATTTTCGCCACCGCAGCTTGACGTCATCGCGACGTCTGTCAATCAAAGTTTAAAGCGGCAATATCGGATTAAGTGTTTAAATACTTAACCTAAGGGGTTCCCACATTGCCGCTTTAAATTTATATTGACGGACGTTGCGATGACGTCAAGCTGCAACGCCGAACACTTGTCCAATCGGGATAACTTGCTGTCAGCATGGTGATCTAATCGGAGATCTCCAGCGTTGGCTTCAAGGCAAGTCTGGTTATTTTTACATCAGTTTGGCAGAAATTCGGATTTTAGTTGGAGGGCTTGTCGATGTCGGATTGGTGGTAATCGTGAAAGCGATTACCACTGATCCTAGCTGCTCCGGTCGACAGCTAGACATTCATTTGGTCAACATTCAGAAAGTTGACAATATTAGCTCGACAATTGAAATAATATAATACGGACTACATTTCAATTATCGACCTAATAATACTGTTGATGTTATTATTGTGGACTTTTCAACCCTGTCTATATTACGGCATCGGCCATATAAATGTCGATCATGAACTGTGGAATGTGTATGTATCGCACCCGGTGGAAGGACGTTGAAAGTGGTGGATGAAACCAACCCTTCTGCTTGTATTATTATACTGCAGAGTTTATACTGGTTGGCAGCGGAGTACAGGCTGATCCTGTTTCTGATTTCATGCACTAGTGGTGGGTCCATCTCTTTATTTGCCCCTTGTGCCAGTTATAAATTGATTGATCAGCCTGTCTTTTTATTTATTTTGTATCACTTTTTGGGGGGCGGCCCATGTGGGAGGTCAGCATGTGCCTCTCGGTGTGTCTGGACCCTTGATGGGGTATGTTTCTAGTCTGGAGGTATCTAAAATGTATACGTGACCTCTCATTGATATGAGTTAAGACTGTCCCGTTAACGAGCAGCTTTCTGCCTGCTTCATATCAATGTTCAGATTTTGAAATGTGTTGGTACAAGCCCAGGGGCCGCATGGTGCGGCCCTCTAGCCTGCCAATGGGCCACACATTACCGTGGATAGAACATGCTGCCAGTTTAGTATGTGTATTTTATAGTATCTAACATTGTTGCTTGTGTTCCCTTTTCAGTGTTTTGCTAGTAATACATCCAAACTTCTGCAAATGATCATTTTTATTTTGAGGGCAATCCACATCCTAAGGGGTGTTCTGTGCCTTTAATCTGGTATTCCTGATTTAGGAGGAGGAACACTTCCTTCTACATCTCTAATCAGTTGTGTCTTACTCCGTGTGATACATTGTATTACATATTGGCTACATAGAATAAGCACTCTGTACATTAAACACTGGTGTAACTGGCAGACAAGTACAGTGTGTCTGTATAGAAGGCATTATTCAGGATGACACTTGTATACATATGACACTTGTATACACATCACCGCTGTCTCTCTAATTTTAGAAGAGCATAAGTCACCTAAATGTTCCTCTTGATCTTTTGTACATCTCTTCATGGTTAAATCTAAAGGGGATATTTCTTGCTTATTCTCCTGGATCAGCGATTCACACAGTCTCTCGGCGGCGTCTCCATTCACTTAGGGTCTAAAGCGCTGATTTTTCTTGGTCATATTTCTTTACTGGTTTCCTTTCAGCTGTTAATGGTTCTCGCAGCTGATATAAATCAGAGATGAACCCTAGGACCTCTTCTCTTTCCTTTTGTACGTTGTCTCTCGGCTCACTTATCAAACCCTCTGGATTTAGCTGATGGACACACAGCAGGTTGGAAACGCAATCACATGTCGGCTCTACGGCTCTCCTACGTCTGACGCTCACCGTGAATAATATGGAGGTCTTCATCCTTCCCCGGTTAGAGATGACATCTCCGCCATTGAGTTCTAGCATTCCCAGACTCCTTGTCTTGGTGTCGCACTTAATTCTTTGTTCTTTCTCACTAAATGAATGAAGCATCGCTAAGACGCCCTTTTCTTTTGTCCCTCAACCGCTAGAACACTGATGCGTGCCCTAATTCTCTCCAGTATTGACTACTGTAATCTTTTTGTCTCCCTCCCCACTTTATTAGTCTACGATCCATCCAAAATGTTCACAAGGTGCTACATCATAATGGACAAATGGAACGTGAATCATTTGTGCTTTACAATTATTCTGTTTAACTTGGGAATGTGACAAAAGTTAATATTTTGACCATTTTAATTGGAGCAATCCTATCCAGTCATTCACAGTGAACTGAACACTTCATATGGTATAAGAGTAGTTGTATTGCTGAAATCCTTAAGTCAATATACTTTGCAGTATCTTAAGACTCTATTCAGACCTATGTTCCATTCTGAAGGAATTTACAGTGCCAATTTAATCCCAAGAAATCTGTAGCATTAAAATGGAACATATGTGACGTTGGCCAGACATGCTTTGATAATGCCTAATGACTACAAATATATTGTAATCAGTTTATATAATGTTCTCCTTTATAATGAGTCAGTTGGGGAAAAAAACATCTTGAAACTTGATGTGATTAGTATACGTTTCCTGACAAAAATGTTCCTAATTGAAATAATAGTTAATAAATGATTTACTTTCTGTCTGACTTTTAAGTCAATGGCATTTATGCTGTGAAATCAAAGCGAGTTCTTCTTTTTAATACCACTGAGCTGATCCTGTGCGATTTATGAGTTATTCATGTGGAGAAGTCCTTTAAGGTGAAGATGTTCTGCTGGAACTCTCAATGGCAGTTTTTCATTAATTATGGCAATAAAATAAATCTATTTATCCAGGCTTTGAAATGCAACTGTCTGATTAAGTAATTGAGGAGAATACAATTATAAATATGATTTGTCTTAAGTGAACTAATGGAACATTTTGTTTGTTTGACCCTTTAATATTGGAATAGCATCTAGTTGCTGATTTCATCTCTAAGACTGTCTTTATCTTCTTTGTGTCAGCAACTCACTGCAAACCTTTCCAGTTGTGGATGCTGCAGGTGACGGGGCAGTGACATGATGTGAGGAGGGGAATGGGGGCAGCAGGAAGCCACAGACTGAGAGTTATATAGTGGAAGGAGCAGGGTCCCCCAGCAGCACAGAGTATATCAGGAGATGAGTGATGTGTTAGTGAGGACAGGGCTGCAGATGACAGCGGCAATGACATGATGTGAGGAGGGGAATGGAGGCAGCGGGAAGCCACAGACTGAGAGTTATATAGTGGAAGGAGCAGGGTCTCCAGCAGCACAGAGTATATCAGGAGATGAGTGATGTGTTCGTGAGGACAGGGCTGCAGATGACAGGGGCAGTGACATGATGTGAGGAGGGGAATGGAGGCAGCAGGAAGCCACAGACTGTGCGTTATATAGTGGAAGGAGCAGGGTCCTTCAGTAGTGTACTGCTGTGATGTGAGGCTCCTGTCATACTGATGTGGGGAATTTATGGTGTCAAACGCCGCTTTGTATGAAAGAAAGTTAATTTTATATCCAACTTTTTTCTGTCCTTCAAGCAGTTTGTGTCCGTGTGTCTTTTTTATTCCATTGGGGCACATAGACTAATAATGGGATAATGCATCCTACATCACATCTACACTTTATGTTAAAGAGCTGCCAAGCCCTAGACACAAGTTGTTTTGATAACAGGGGTAGAGGAGACCTTGTAACAAGCTCATACACCACTTATGATACATATTAATGTCAAGTAGTGGCTTTATTTCTTCCTTACAATTCATGTAGCTTCATTAGTAAAATCAAACCATAAAATGTAGACTTTGTGCCAAATTTTATTCAATTGGCCGCATTACTGTAAAAATGCAGCATGCGCACTATTACCAATATTACGGTATCAGTGCGCATGATTACCGTTAATACCGTAATTTTTAACACTGGTTTTTTTGCTCAGGGAGCCGCGAGCAGATATCAAGGTTAAATGACCATATTAATAGTAATAGATTTAGCGCCGCGTTATTTGCAGCAGAATTGAATTTCCCCTTCTATGTTAAAACACAAATAAGTTTTTTTAGAATTCCAACATTTCTTTACCCCTGCACCTGTTCCGGCTTTGATGGTACCATGCTGACGCCACGCTCCTCTTCCTGCTCTGCCTATTTAAAACATCCGGATGGTGTTGAAGCCCTTCTTCTGTGTAGGTCCCATTCAATCAAATGGGACGTTCACTGGGGAAGAGCTGGTTTCTAAACGGCAGCCTGGGCAGAGGAGAATGGAGAGCAGCATGGGACTGTCTGAGACATTAGGGACCCCGGATCATCCAGTGTAGAGGTAAATAAACAGTATTACAGCTTATCACTGTAGGAAGTCATTAAAGCCCTTTCATGCTAACAATGTGCTTTATCTGTAATCATTACTATACTGTAATCTGCTTGTACTTTCTTTTAGGCCAAAGGGTTGGAAGCAGAAAAGCACGGGGTGTTATCTAAGATGATGGAAGGCAGCGTGCGCCTGGGGAGACTGGAAGAGATGGTGAAGGTAATGTAACATCGGAGGAAGCAGGAAGTGAAGTTAAATTGATGTTAAATTAAAATATTGTAGTGTACTACTCCTCCTGCAGGCTGCTTCGGATGGGTGCTAGAACGGATTCCAAAATGTGGAAAATCCTCCGCTAACTTCTGGCACCTACTCTGGAGCTGCCCTGTAGTGGGGGACTTTTTGCGGCGGTTGGTGACGTTGTATCCAAAACACGGGTGTGGAGATACCATTATTATACCCTAAGACGTGTATATTTGGTTTAGGTGTCGATCTATAACTGGGGAGGTCAGCGACTAGATATGTCACTAATCTTTTCACCCTCGCTAAAGTTGCAATAGCCATAATGTGGACGGCACGGGAAGGGCCTGACGTTGGTGCATGGTTAACTTTGGTAAATTCTGCAGTGAGCGGCGAACGATTTACTTATCAGTCTCGTGGTAACGTGCAATAATATTATAAGGTGTGGTCTAGGTGGGCGAAATCGAGGTATGCGGTCAGTTCGCTGGCAGCCGACTTTGACCCAATATAAATTACTAGTAGGGGTCTGTTAGTTGGGGTGCAGGGATCTACGTAACACCTGTATAGGCTTGCAGCGTATTTCTGTGTGTGTTATATTATAATGTATATTTAAGCTATATGTTTTATGGCATACTGTACTCTAATATACTCATTTAGATATATATTGTGAAGATTTAACTATGTGATTGTTGGAATAACTTTTCTACTTCTGGTTTAAGTCATGACTTGTTTGTATGCTTAATCCTTTGTGGAACTACAACATCTATCATTGTACCCATGGTTTATTTTGTTTGTTATGTTTTCTTTGTGTTTAAAACTAATAAAAAAAAGTTTGATTAAAAAAAAAATTAACATATTGTATAGATGCAAATCACACCATTTTAATATTTGTAGAATTTTAGAATTCAAAGCTGACCCCTCCCCCCTATTTGTCGCAGGGAAGTACTGTAATTTAGCAGGCTCTGAATTCTCTGCTGTATATTTAAACCCTGTGCATTGCATACCTCCCAACGGTCCCTATTTTGGCGGAACTTCCCAATTCGCGGCCCACAGAGGCTGCAGTCCTTACAGGACAAGTGGTTGAGGTTTTGAGCATCGGACAGAGCATGATCACTGTGGTTCTAGGATTCTGTGACATCTTCTCACTGTAGCAAGTCCGCCTGTTTTCATTGGCTGAGACCGATCACATGATGTTATGTTCACCAGATCAGCTGAATATGCCAATAGCTAGTTTATATAGTCACTAATGCCTTTTATCAGTTCAGAAGGGCATTAAACAGCATTAATAATCTTTTAGGATGGGGTTTTAATTAAATGGACTGATCTTGTTGTTTTGCCGTCACATTTTTCTGATCGGTGTGTGCTGTGTGGTTCTTATCTCCACTTGCTAATGATGCTCCCACAGCCTGTTCTGCAGCATCGCGTTCTCCCACAATAATAAGCTGACAGCGACATTCATGAAAAGAGTGAGAAATAGAAGTACAGCGTCATGTTCTCTCATTTAATCCTACTGCAGCTCCCACGCACTGTACCGCCAGTCCTGGAATTCCGAAAAGTAAAGTGACTCATGGAACTGAACTGTAATTGGGGCTGGGATAGCGAGACAAATTGTACAGATCTCTGTGCGGATTGTTATAAAGATGTTTGATTATATCTATTATTTATCTATCTCATACGTGGAAACTGCATCAAACGGGTGGGCTGAAAGTTTAGGAGTAATGATATTACTTTACTGGAGAGTTGTTGATTGAACAACTGCAAAGGAATTTAAACTTCTTTGTGTAAACCTTGGTCATTACTGAGAATGAGACATTAATTAAAAAAACCATATTCTCATTTCATATAGAGATGTGACAGGAGCCAGCGGTGCTGTAACATTTACGTCCTTGGATTGGCTTTGTTTTGGTTTACATAAAGCCTGGACTCCCGCTTGCAGGAAGGGGAGACTCCAAGGAGTCTTCCTCTCTTTGTAAGACGGTAAATCAAGCTCACCAGCATGGGCAGGGTTTATCAAAACGTATCATGGTGAGATCTGAATCAATCTGATCATTTCAGAGTGCACTTTACAGATTTATACCTCAACGTTTTTATCTCTACCAATTGGGATGATCTACTGATGTAAAAACGTTGCTCAACACAATAGCACTAGTCTGACATTTGTTTCATACTTGCACTAGGGTTATAGCATTTTGCAGATTGGTTGCAGTACGGTTTTTTATCTTAGTATATAAACTCCAATGTCTTTTTCTTCCAAAGTTAGTCAGTAGTGTCGCAGACTTTGGGATATCAATCATAAAAATAGTATTACGTAGTCAACTATATTATAAACTTGGCCTACATACACAGGTGGCAGCCAATTTAAAAAGTTTATCACTAGTGTCAAAAGACTTGCGAGTAGATTACCTCTTTGTTAGGTAAAAGCTGGCCTTGTTTTATTACTGTGCTTATAAAGCAGTGAGTATGTTAGTGAGAAATATATATAATATATATAGTGTGTGTGTGTGTTAACAATAATGTATTGTCCTTCCAATAGGGGATTAATTATGATATTTAGGGGAGTAGTGCACCTTCTGTCTGCATATCCAGCAGAAAACTGTCCCAGAAAGAAGTATTTATTTGCATGCTTAGCAACTATGTAAGTGATTGGCTTGCAGTCTCCTAAGTAACGGGTTCTCCCTTAACAAATTAGTAGATTGACGAATAGGACCATGGTCTGAACATTCATCGCAGTTGTAAAGGTAAATAACTGAGAATTAATCAGCGACTGCAGTCTGTTGGATGTGTCTTATTGCTGTCTGTGATGGATGGAGGAGGAAGTACTCCATTGCACTATATATATATATATATATATATATATATATATATATATATATATATATATATATATATATATATATATATATATATATATATATAGCTGCAGTGGAATGTCTGGTTAAGGCTGATGAACACTGCATTACCTTCAAGTAATACGTATATCAGAGAAGGTGAAGGGGAGCGTAGGACAAGTGGAGGAATGTGGACAGGAGTATTGCTCCCCCTTTTCTATAACACGCCTGCAGCATGGCTGATAATCGGCCATGGGTACTGGGCCCATATAAATGTACAAGTGGCTTTGACTTGTGTCCAGGGCCACAAAGAGGAATTTCGGGCCCCGTCACAGCAGCTTCTTGGGGCCTTTTCACACAGGCAAGTCAGGGCCCCAGTACTTTGTACCTGCTTCCCCCCCCGCTTGTGTCTATGATGTTTTGTTAACAATCACCTCCGACCTTCCTAATAACTGCACTCTGATTAATGTAATATTCAATGAAATATTTTGCATTTATTAGAAACATGACGTTTACATGATACACATTTATGTCTGATATTACATAGAGCACAAACTTGTCTTACGTAAATTATAAGCCACCTTCAGACCCCTTCTTGGTGGTTCATTTCTGAACGCTTGTGCTTCACGTTATTACCACCAGCATTTCTTCCCTGTCCAGCTAAACCAACAGCTTTGTCTCGTATATTCTGAGATAGGGACCCCACATAAAACATGGTAAAAAGAAAACGACTTTGCATTGTGACTTCTTGTTTTATTATGGGCAGTGCCTATGGAATGTTACCTGGCATATGTTATATTACCATATATTCAGGGAGATGGCGGCGAGGTGTTGAAATAAAAATAGCCCCCAAGTGTGAAAGACGTGGAAGTGGACCGTGGTCTGCATCTCAAACAGATTCTAACATGTGGGTGTACAGCTCTGGCCGACCTATAACTAAACTCTGCTTACAAAACTGCTCCAACACTATAATAGGAAAAGGCAAACTCTTCTCTGTGTCTGCTTTAGCCGGAGAGGCCAAAAGGCCACAAAATAGCTTTAGATTAAAAGCAATTTCCTGGGCAGGCAAGACAGAAACGTGTCTGCCTGGCACAGCTTCCAGAATGGCGGCCACCCAATTAGGCACGTCCGTGGACTCAGCCGATGGATCACGCAGAGAAGAAATGTTGCAGGAGTGCGCTGTCTCACAACTTGGTGACACATGTAAAGTCTCTCTAAAGAGGACTTTAAGAAGTCTGATGCATCAACTTACAGATACATTTATTTATTTTTTGGTCCACTACCTGTAGTTTGCCTCGTGGGTAATCTGTGGCTGCTAGGAAGAGCAAGTTTGTTACAGCACTTGTGCAATAATCGGAATATCATGAAGTATTTATGAACCTTTTTTTCGTTCATATTTTTCTATTTCTGATGGCTGCGCAGTTTACTGCCGCAGCTTTTAGGACAGTTCGTCCAAAGGCAACACTTGGCCCCGTCCACTGGAAGCCGGACCACAAGCAACAAACCATCGGATTAACGTTTACGGCTAACTTGTTACATTAGCCGCGTGCGTCATTATAGAGCGTGTTCTGCACCCGTTTTCAGGCCAGCTGCAGACCTAAATGAGAAAAGAAAATTATTTCATTACTAATGAGGTTCATGGAGTTTACATGTGATAGTCACTAACGAGCATGGTAGAAAAAAACAATCTATTATTTCATAGAATTAGTCTGTCAAGGGCACCGGTCTTTCATCAGTGTCTCTTAAAGAGGCTTTTTACTGCAATGAACAGTGAAGGACCTGAGATTGGAATAAACTGCTGTGGCTTCTATTCAGGATATTGCAATTAGTCCCTTGGGGAATCGTTGTTATCAACTCTACACAATTAAGTCATTTCTTGTACTAGGCAGCCTAGTTTCTTGCTAGCTTTGAATCTCTTTTTTTTGTTCTTCTGTGCATAAGAGTCCTTAAGGCGATTACTACTCTCTACATCCAGGGCTTTGTTTTCAGTTTTGTCATAATGGATTATTATCCAGATAGAATTACCCATTTATGTCCGTAAGATCAGAGAGCAGTAACCGGTTTAAAGAGCTGCAACAAAGAGAAAGTATACAGCTTCTAAGTTCATGTGAACCTGCTGGAAGTTTTCATTAGAAGATGGACACACGTCAGTTGGCAAATAGACCCCTATTTGTTTACATATTTGCAGTTTTGAATATGTTGGACGAGCTAAAATTCATGTTAATAAAACTTGACAGGCACCTACACCGCCCCCTTTATTACAATAATGTTGTTGCAATCTAAAAACAGAATTTTGGGCTGCTTTAAAGTGCAGCAATCACCTGCTCAGCGGAGTCATCATTGCGTTGGCTGATTAAGGGTAATGTGTGGCCCCTGAAGTCTATCAAGTTGCTCATCACTGCTTTATAGTGACAAAATAATGGGGCTGCTATTTAAAAAAAATAAAACAAAAAGTACCCCCATTAAAAACCCCACAGTAGAGTACTGTACTATGCTGGTGTTGGCACATTGCCTTTGTTTAGTGGTTTCTGTGTTTCAAAACGGCAACCAAACTGTTGGCGGAAGGGAGGGAGTTACACAATACCTGCCGTCAGCTTGGCTATTGCTGTCAGCACAACTAAACTATCTGCTGGTGACAACAGAGAATAGCTACAGTGGTTCTTGGTAAAGCAAGTGACAGCCAAATGCTGACCCAACAAAAGTCCAGATAAAATTTGGGTGCTAGTTAAGATAGAACATATATTCCCAAGAGTTTTCCCAACTTCCCTGCAGAGACTTAACTTGCTCTCCCAAACATCAGATCCTACCCTGGGATGACCTTTGACCAAGTACATCCGTCAGTTCCTAAGTACCCCGTCGCATCACGTGTGGTGCAGTTGGGGAATTTCGTACACTTATTAAATTTGTCATTGAACTCGAAATCGGCATATTTCTGAAATTCTTAAATAAGTACTGCTCAAGTAGTTCTCAAAGAATAAGGTACTTTACCTCCTATAGAATTACTTAGAACCTCTTGAATGATTATATCTTTAAACAAACAATATCCACATGACGAGAAGGCAGACTTTTTACTGTGTAGACTTGATTTAACGCCACATTCCAGTAGAATTCATTATACATTACATATATAAAGTTTGCGATTAACAAAACCTCTCCCCTTACTGGCCGTTCCGTTACCAGTCTATGGTTTATTAGGACTTCTCTGTGCCATCTCTCAACATTCGTCAACTTCTCGAGGAGCAGTCGCACATTCCTTGGCACAGGCACTGGCAGAAGCCGTAGACCAGGCAGACAGTCAGACTAGAGGGCACCAGACTGACGCACACAATCCCAAGCGTCACTTTCTGAATCACCAGCAGGTAAATCCCCAGGGGCAGAGATCCAAAGTAGAAAAAACCAAGGAGCCAGACTAGTATCCTCGGGACGTGGTTGCACAGTTTGGAGAAAAGGTCATGGTCTATCTGACCGTGTGAACTTATGGAAGCCGAGTCCAGGCTGTGTTCCGCATAGTAGTCGGAGATGGTGTTTTGACTCGGCGTCTGAGTAGAGTCTCTTTGTACTTCCATTATTGTGATTACTAAGCAGTTAGAAGATCCATGAGAAGGACTAGAAGAAGATAGAGTTTTTGGCGTTAACACCACTTCATTGCTGTCTGAATTGCAAAGCACTTTCTCGGCCAGCTTTGACAAAACGTTGGTGTCGTCCGGCAGCCCCGCCACCTCGTCTTCCTGTAGCTCGGTCTCATTGCGACAGAAGGGGCAGCTGATGGCCGGAGATCCCCCTGTTATGTTGAGTATCTTGGACAGACATCTCGCACAGACACGGTGAAGGCAGTCTAGGATCTTGGGCTTGCGGCCATGAGCATTGAATTTCTGGTAACATATCTTACATTCCAGCTCGTCCGTCGTTAGCGGTTCCTCCGAGCTCATCTTTTGACCTGGCGAGCAGCTGAAAGATAACCAGATATTACACCAATCGAATGGATCATATGGTGGTATTTAAAGTGCGCGTTTCATTTACATACTGTACAGTCTAGGGAGTCATTTTATGCACTAATCCTGTATTTGTGAGAATGCAGCCTATCCGTTCACTAAGCAGCAGTCACATCGCTGAAGTACCAAACAAGGCGACTATATTGGGGGCTGAAGCAATGGTCAAATGTAGCTGCCTTCACTAGAAACGTGTTGATGTTATATTACAGGCATTCACTATTCTATTCTACAGTTTACATAGATTTATATCTTCAAATAAAGTCTATACTGACATTGAATATTTGATCCAAGTAGTTTGAATATAGGAATCAGTGAGACTTTCTACAGGATCGCGAGGGAAGAAATATTATAATTATACAGCCATCCTAAATTGTTCTTTCCAGATCCAATTGTGCAATAATGGTGCTCTCCTCTAGTGTACTATTAAGTGAGTTCCCTAGTCTCATAGTGACCAGATCCATACCACAGTTCCCTTATGAGTGTGAAAAGAGCCTCTCTTGACTGTGCTGCTGGGGTACCCTGCTCATTCCACTACATAATTCTCAGCCTGCAGCTTCCCTTCAATCCCATCCTCCCATCACAAAACAGTCCTGTCCTTGTTTCTTCCTTCCTCTGACAAGATCCACACTCATCTCTTGAAATACTCTGTGCTGCCGGGAAAATTATGATAACCCGATGGTTGCAGGTTGTGCGAACCTAGTGTCCAAAAGCAATATATAGAATTGCACCACTTAGCTAGTATCTTACTGGTAATATAATATCCAGCAAATATATAGTATTTACAAATCAATGTATACCAAACCATTACACCCACATGTCCAAACACTTCACATATACATAACTCACAGTGCAGAACACACTTTGCATGAATATTATGCTTTATCCTCCTTTATAATGGTTAATAAGTTCTTGGTTTTCATATAGCGGTGGACAGGGAGAAAAGATGGCGGCACACCGACCTCGCCATGTATATAGATACACAATGTTTCTTGTGCGGCTCTTTAAACCCGGTAGCCACCTTTTTATTAGCAATTGTTTGTGATATAAGTAAATGTGATGTTCTACAAGTAAATGAAGATTATATTTATTTAAAGGGCACCAGTTCCTACTAACACATTCCTGTTTCAATGGGATACATTAAAAGCGTCATGCAGAATAGAGTTTTTTTTCCCCCTGTAAAGGGTTAACTGACAGAGAGAACTTTCTATCTCCATTACTTCTGATCTCCTGGAAGAAAGCAGAAGAGAGTGTTTATATTGGATGACAGTATCTGCCCTCATCCCCCATCATAATGCGGTTATACACTGAGCGCACCCTATTATCTGCACATAACAAACATACAGAGGAAAAGAAACGGCGTTCAGTGGAAATAATCGGGGACATTTGTCAGCCTGTTCTCTGGTGCAAAATCTAGGACAAAGTTAAATGTTGTAAATAGCCTGAGAAGGAGCCATAATATCAGGATATCACAATGAGCTGCAGGAACAGCAATATGTTGTAGATCTGCCGCAACGGGTGCATTGTCGGCGGTGTGAGTGTCGCAGGTACGTTCCTGCAGGTCTGTGATGTTACAGTTTCAGCACTTGTTCCACGGAGTGGATCAGGGAACAAAAATGTCATCAAATGTCCGATAAATATAGCGGAAAAGAACGCCTACTCTAAAAGCACCTTTATATGTTTAATACACATTATCCCTTCCAGTCCCCTCACTCATAAATAACTCTTACAAATAATGTATGACAGCTGTTTCCAACACACATATATATAGATTTAGGGATCTGTTATCCAGGCAAGGAGGTGCCTATAGCAATTAATCAGATTGTTCCTGTAATATATGGCTGTCACTGGGGTGTAATTGGGCAATATATGGTTGGTAATGGTGTTTTCTGAGCAATATATGACAGGCGATTGGGGACGACGGAGGCTTGCACTGGGTGGTTGATTTGTACCTACCCAATCCTCATGTAAGTATACTGGCCAGCTAGTCCTCCCAGTACCAGGATATGGGAGTGATAGTTATACTCTTTATTAGTCATTGATCTTCATCTCAGCAGATTGTGACGATGTGTTATCTATAGAGGTCCTGTAATAAGATACCTTCATGATTACAGTACGACAAGTACCTTAACCGCATATTACCTTCTATGTGTGCATGTGAGGACTTATAGTACAGCAGCAATGGGGAAGTGTCTGTCCTTTCTATGTTGTTGTCCAGGCCTTATGTGTGTGGAAATTGGGGTGTGACACATATGTTCGACAGTTACATGATCGATATTTATATCGTCAACACCGTAATATACATAGGGTTAGAAAGTTGACAGTATTAATCGGTCGACAATTGGAATATCGGCAGTATTGTTGGGTATACAGTCGGAATATTGGCAGTATTGTGGGGCGGACAGTCGGCGTGTCGGCAGTATTGTTGGGTGGACAGTCGGTATGTCGGCAGTTTTGTTAGTGCGACTGTCGGCAGTATTGTTAGTGCGACTGTCGGCGGTATTGTTAGGGCGACTGTCGGCGGTATTGTTAGGGCGACTGTCGGCGGTATTGTTAGGGCGACTGTCGGCGGTATTGTTAGGGCGACTGTCGGCGGTATTGTTAGGGCGACTGTCGGCGGTATTGTTAGTGCGACTGTCGGCAGTATTGTTAGGGCGACTGTCGGCAGTATTGTTAGGGCGACTGTCGGCAGTATTGTTAGGGCGACTGTCGGCAGTATCGTTAGTGCGACTGTCGGCAGTATTGTTAGTGCGACTGTCGGCAGTATCGTTAGTGCGACTGTCGGCAGTATAGTTAGTGCGACTGTCGGCAGTATCGTTAGTGCGACTGTCGGCAGTATTGTTAGTGCGACTGTCGGCAGTATTGTTAGTGCGACTGTCGGCAGTATTGTTAGTGCGACTGTCGGCAGTATTGTTAGTGCGACTGTCGGCAGTATTGTTAGGGCGACTGTCGGCGGTATTGTTAGTGCGACTGTCGGCAGTATTGTTAGGGCGACTGTCGGCAGTATTGTTAGGGCGACTGTCGGCAGTATTGTTAGGGCGACTGTCGGCAGTATCGTTAGTGCGACTGTCGGCAGTATTGTTAGTGCGACTGTCGGCAGTATCGTTAGTGCGACTGTCGGCAGTATAGTTAGTGCGACTGTCGGCAGTATCGTTAGTGCGACTGTCGGCAGTATTGTTAGTGCGACTGTCGGCAGTATTGTTAGTGCGACTGTCGGCAGTATTGTTAGTGCGACTGTCGGCAGTATAGTTAGTGCGACTGTCGGCAGTATCGTTAGTGCGACTGTCGGCAGTATCGTTAGTGCGACTGTCGGCAGTATCGTTAGTGCGACTGTCGGCAGTATCGTTAGGGCGACTGTCGGCAGTATCGTTAGGGCGACTGTCGGCAGTATCGTTAGGGCGACTGTCGGCAGTATCGTTAGGGCGACTGTCGGCAGTATCGTTAGGGCGACTGTCGGCAGTATCGTTAGGGCGACTGTCGGCAGTATCGTTAGGGCGACTGTCGGCACTATCGTTAGGGCGACTGTCGGCGGTATCGTTAGGGCGACTGTCGGCGGTATCGTTAGGGCGACTGTCGGCGGTATCGTTAGTGCGAATGTCGGCGGTATCGTTAGTGCGAATGTCGGCGGTATCGTTAGTGCGAATGTCGGCGGTATTGTTAGTGCAACTGTCGGCTGGTCGGCGGTATTGTTGGGTGGACAGTCGGCATGTCGGCGGTATTGTTGGGTGGACAGTCGGCATGTCGGCGGTATTGTTGGGTGGACAGTCGGCATGTCGGCGGTATTGTTGGGTGGACAGTCGGCATGTCGGCGGTATTGTTGGGTGGACAGTCGGCATGTCGGCGGTATTGTTGGGTGGACAGTCGGCATGTCGGCGGTATTGTTGGGTGGACAGTCGGCATGTCGGCGGTATTGTTGGGTGGACAGTCGGCATGTCGGCGGTATTGTTGGGTGGACAGTCGGCATGTCGGCGGTATTGTTGGGTGGACAGTCGGCATGTCGGCGGTATTGTTGGGTGGACAGTCGGCATGTCGGCGGTATTGTTGGGTGGACAGTCGGCATGTCGGCGGTATTGTTGGGTGGACAGTCGGCATGTCGGCGGTATTGTTGGGTGGACAGTCGGCATGTCGGCGGTATTGTTGGGTGGACAGTCGGCATGTCGGCGGTATTGTTAGGGCGACTGTCGGCAGTATTGTTAGGGCGACTGTCGGCAGTATTGTTAGGGCGACTGTCGGCAGTATTGTTAGGGCGACTGTCGGCAGTATTGTTAGGGCGACTGTCGGCAGTATTGTTAGGGCTACAGTCGGCAGTATTGTTAGGGCGACTGTCGGCAGTATTGTTAGGGCAACAGTCGGCATGTTGGCACTATTGTTAGGTCGGCAATAATATCCCTATTGCTATCCCACTAACACTAAATATACTACTTCTACATTTAATGTGTCAATCTAAATATATAATTTTATTTAGTAAAACTGGAAGTGGTTTGTAAAGCGTAATATCATTGTAGGGAAAGCTCTTTGGGTATTATACAGTGTTTACCAGGCATTGGCAGAATGGATTGGATGTTACACTTATGGATTGTAATAATTGTGCTGCACTATTAGTGGATATTCGATAAGACCTGTCATTTTATATTTCATTTTAATATTTAAATTTTTTAATAACTGGATTCTCATGAATTCTGTTTTTATCAAATGCAAATATTCTGCAAAAGGCTCAATTCCTGGTGAAGACATCATGGCAGGAGGCCACTCGCGGGCTGTCACTTGCAATCCTCAGACCTGTCACCACAATGACCCACTGCCTGCCATGACGCGGTGCGTTCTGCTGTGTGGCTTGTTACATCCTGAATAATGCATGGAAGCCGGTCCCCCAGCTGGAGGGAGGGCAGAGGCCGTGACTGCCTCTGACAGAACTCTATAGGATTCTCACTGCTGTATACACAGATCACCAAGAACATGGCTGTACTGCGTCACCAGCATCCGCCCCGCTGTAATGTAACTTCACATTATATGTCAACTGCTAATCTAAAAAGGAGATGGACTAAATCAGTGAAAAACTCACTGACATTTTTTATATATAATGGATTAGATTGTAAGCTCTGTTGGCCAGTTATGTAGTACAACAGCTTCAAAAAGTATGCAGCATCAAAGGTGGTAGGCTTAGGTGTTGTGTTTGAATAATTATACAAATTTAGTAATTACCGTATACTTCATGCTTGTGCATTCCCTCCTCCATGATTTTTGCTGGGAATTAATTGGTGGTTTGTAAAGAACAATTAGCACAAACAGGAGAAAAATATAGAACATCAACATTACACCATATGCTGTGTACACAGTGGCCCTAGGCAGGTGCCTGGTACGTCAGTATGGTGAACACAGCGCAGCGTCTGAGGGCTGAAGGCTGTTGCTCAATTTTTAGCACATTTTAGATTTGTTCCTGAAACTCTTTTTTAGGAAGCCTGTCTTCATGTTATACCATGTCAGAGAATAAGCACGTGATTGGATTTTCAACATTATTATTGACGCATTGACCTATTTATTATGTGTCGTCTCCATACCAACCACTTGAGTGTGTAAAAAGGGATAACTTCACTCTGTCTTCACATACATCACCCTGTGCGGGGTACAATTTAGCAGAAGCAAATTAATTTAAAGAACATTCCTACTATCTGCAATATCTATTTACCCCCCCCCCCCCCCTTCCCCTCTTCTATAATGGGGGATACCCCCTCCCCCTCAAAGCTACCTTTCCTGGTGCCAGGGGCACTCCTGGGGCAGTTGGGTAGTCACATCAATGATGAAAATCTATAGTTTAGTGTCTGGAGATTCCCATTACGGAGATTACCTTTATTTGGACAGTGATCGGATGTTGTGGAATAAAGCTCAGACCTCGCTGCTCCTGCATCTTACGGCAGCTGTGTGACCAGTGCCATACACTTTCATGTGTTCCATTCACAGAAACACGGGAACCTGCTGAGGTTCACATCACTAAGGGGTATATTTACTAAACTCGTTTGAAAAAGTGGAGGTGTTGCCTATAGCAACCAATCAGAATCTAGCTGTCATTTTGTAGAATGTACTAAATAAATGACAACTAGAATCTGATTGGTTGCTATAGGCAACATCTCCACTTCTTCAAACCCGCAGTTTAGTAAATATACCACTAAGCTTAACCATGAATGTATTCCTCAGCTATGTGTGCAAAGCAGCTTTTATACACCCACACTGGGCTGGGCTGGTCACAGACAACTGGGCCCAATGTGGTAATATTGGTGCAGTATACTGGCATCGTGACCATATAGCGGCCCCAACGCCCAGCATAGCGGAGGCTTGTTGCCCTCTCTGTCCAGAGAGAGGAGATCTCTGTCCTTATTGTCAGTCAGCACATTAATGCATTGTCCATGTGAAACCCCCCCTCCCCCACCCCTTGGTGGTTTTGTCTGACTTTTTTCAGAGTGGGGTTAGGGGTTAATTATGCTTCCAACTACCATACAATGAGAACCTGGAAGTACCCAGACAAGAAGCTTTACAGCACTGGTGGGGGTTAGGTCTCCCAAGCTGTGCGGACCCTCACATTGGTCTCCCAGCTCTGTTATTCAGAAGGGGGTTATCCTTTAAGAACATGTTACAGCAGGGCTATAAATAGTACCATTTGTATTCTCTAATCACTAATGACATCACTGAGCTGTGGGCCAGGTCATGTGTTTCTGTGATGTCACCGATTTTCTAGTGAACTGATAGGCTGAGTATTGGTTCAGCCCACAAAATGGTCGCCCTGTAGCGACAAGTGCCCTTTAAAGTTGGTCTGTCCACCCCATATTAAAGAACAATGGTGTCTTATTTATCTCACTGGCTTTGTATTAAAAGCAGAAATTGCGTTTGTCATCATCCACCATCATCTTCTGTCCCAGACCTGCAACAGCCACATTTATTTTTGTACTATCAGTCTGCTGTTCAGTCTGTCTCTCCCCTCTCAATCACCTACTGCAGTTAGTGACAGAACAAATAATGTAAGGAGTAAACATTTGGGGAACAAATGTTCATAGAGAAATTGCTTCCTGTATAAAAACACAATCGATTGAGGTGTTGCCCATAGCAACCAATCAAATTCTAGCTGTCATTTATCTAGTGCAGTCTGCAGAATGATAGCTAGAACCTGATTGGTTGCTATGGACAACACCTCCAGTTTTCACTATTTCACTAGTTTACATTGTTACCCAATGTCTGTAATATATAACAAAGTCTGAAAGCATTTAAATATATATGTATTGATTCACAAATGTATTATTATCCTTTATAAAGCACCAACATATTTATGCAGTGCTGTACAATAAACGGCTCATGATACAAATATCATGCAATTATCGTTATTGTATAAGACTGCCACTTATTCCAGCTATTGTTTTCCGTTAAGATTACACAGAAAATTCATATAGGTGTCAGTCATTAAATAAAGGAACATGACAGATCTATTATTGGACTCTCGTCTAACAAGCAGTCAAGGACATTGCTTTCCAAAGACATCCATTAATATTAATTTCCACTCGTATAATATGTGACCGTGATTCATCCATTATTAATCCATGGGAAGACTGAAAGCGTTGCCTTAGCCGTCTGATAAATGTTCTTCAAGAGAGACTAAATTAGCTGCATAATTTGTACTCTCAGAGCCGCGCCTGATGACAGACTGCTATTAACAGTGGCTGGTATCACTAAATCGTATCAGTGTCTGATAATTAAAGTCGCTATCAGCTTGTGAACAGCCCGTCCCGATGTGCGAGAGTTTGTGTCCTGCGAATAAGCGATCGCACATCAAGTCGCCGGGGTTAGCGTCTAATTAACAACTTAGACCTCGTTGCAGTCTTTCCATTGCTTGAGCCTCTGCCCAGAGAGGACAATTTTATTAATTGGTTTTAATAGAAAAGAAAATGGTTTTGTGGTATTAATATTTATTTGAGGTTTAGCCCAATTGTGGCACTCGTTTCAATTATAGGTCACTGTCATTTTTATTAAATCATAATGCAAAACGCTTTTGGCCTTTTATGACCTCTGATCCCTAGGCATAAAAAGCTTTGTGAATAGAATTAAATTTAGCTTTGCTGGTTAATTTTATCAGTGTACCATCTATGTGGAGTTTGTATGTTCTCCCTGTGTTTGCGTGGGTTTCCTCCAGGTGCTCCGGTTTCCTCCCGCACTCCAAAACCATACTGGCAGGTCATTGGTTATGGACAGAATTGACCCTAGTGTGTGTGGTAGAGAATTTAGACTGTAAGCTCCTCTGGGACAGGGATTGATGTGAATGATTTAAACATTTCCGGTAAAGAAAATCGTAATATGTTGCTGCTATATAAATAAAGCATAATAATAATCTATGAGCAAAACTGATTGGTTACACAATAGAAATTTGGCAGACTCCTTAATGTAACATGCTGTTAATTTGAATTCTCTTTTGTTATGATGCTGAAATATTTCCATGCTCACTGGTGTCACCGGAGTTGATGTCTTAATGTTCATCTGCAGACCTCTAAAGACCCATTTAGAACAGCCTACTAGCTGAAATTATTTGCTACTTGCAGGTCAACCTTAAGTTAGTCATTGATGACGTCACCTCTGTGAAGCTAAATTTACTTTATAGAGCACAGATAGCATTTACTGACGTGTAAATCCGTTATCAAAGCCAATATTACCTTCTAGAAACTATTTTTTAATATAAAAACACATCGGTTATCTAGATTAATCCGCTAGGTTATGACACTTCTCTGCCACCAATGCCTCTGGCATCAGAGAGGTTAAACATCTGTGACCGATGCGAAATGCTGTCTGTCTACTAGATTACAGCTTACTTGTAGCGAACGCTCTACTAGTGAACCAACTGTTAACTGCTGCAGCTTCACAGCCATTAATAAAGAATAGCTATGGATTTTAAATGTACTGCAAACTTAAAGCCTCTGTAAGACTGTGTACAGATGAATAATGCAGGAGATTGCTTTTTACAACATAAAATGGTCATTTCTGCTAAATATACACATTTGTTAATGCAAATATCCGTGAATGAGTGCTGTACGACCTTGCATCTGATTAAGGGCAGACATTGCAGACAACAGCAATTGCTGTGAAAGGAGTAGTAGACAAATTGGGAGTTTTGGGGCAGACGTACCTGACTTAGGGTATCCGCAAATCATCAGTGAGTAACAGCGGACGCGGGCATGGTAACGGACGGTGATGTGCTGCTGTAATCATCCTGGGAATTGTTCTCAGTACATACATGTCAATCTTCCCTGCTTACAGGTGTATAAGACGAAGACTGCCAGCACAGTGATTGGCATCACTCACAGGATGACAGAGCAAGAGGAAGATTTTGTTGGCAAGGCAGCCCGCTACCAGCGTGAAATGAAGCATCTCCACTGGCTGCTGCGAGACCGGCAGGAAACCCTGAATGAAGCCTTGCAGCAGAAAAGGTAAGTCAGAGATAAACAAAGCAATTAGATGTGACTGGTAGGAGGAGGGCAGCTGCACCGCTGTGGGCATCCTTCCTTTCATCCAACTCCCATCTGCCGAGGAGTCTCTCCCTCCTTACATTCATGCAGAAAACGGTGGCTGTCCTCCCCCCACCTCCCAAAAGAGAGGCTGCTTCCTGAAGATAACAATCAAGTAGTGACTGCAGAATATGTGTCTATACAGAAGACATTGAGTTCTTTTATGTGTGGTCTGTTATGTGACGACGCATTGCTCCGACTGGGTCTACACAATACTTTGTGCAGCTCCGTTATCAAGCAACAGAAGGGGGGGGGGGAAGTGACAGCATTTGATGTACGGAGCATTTAATTGGTGGATTGATTGAAACACTTATGTGTAGACGTGGACTGTACATCAGATTTTACTGACTTCTTTCTGGAATTCTAAACTGTTTTATCCCACTTGAGACCTATTGTTTATTTCCTCCTGGAAGTGATTAAACAGTAGTTAGAATTCTAAGCACTTTATTTAGGGTTTACACATTGGTGTCTAATTGGATACGTAAGGAGCCTCTTTTGTGCTGTGAATTTAATATTTCATTGTGTCGCCAACACTGACTGTGTATAATGCTTTGCACCAAAATATGCATTTTACAATTGGCAAATACTATATAGACTATTGTCAGTAATGTAGAAAGTCTGCAATGGAATGATTTATTAAAGGGGCATGTTTTAAAATATAAAGTGGTCATATATGGTATATCCACTTTCTTCAATCTTATAATATTTATTATCGAACAGTGAAATTTATTTTTTTAAGTGGTTGTGGACTGTGATTAGGCTGCCCCTCCTGTTCATGACATCTGCTTCTTATACCATTATGCATCGTGGCATCCTGATGGTTGGTTTGATATTGGAATAGGAGCACAAGGTATGAGTGAGATTGTCCTATTTGTGCTTTGTATTTCCAGCTGATGTAGTTAGTGTAACAAATCTGCATTGTGTATCCCAACTCTCCTTAGCACAGAAACTGGCCGCTGTCATGTAACTCAGAGTTTAGCGATTGCAGTTGCTTCTTACTCAGCCCCGCCCCCGCAGAACCAAATTCAAATGGAAAGTCAGGAAACATTTGCTCGACCACACAGGTGTAGACAGAGGAGAGTTGTTTAATAAGAGAGGCACAAATCCCACACATGGCTGCCTCTTACTGGACATATCCAAACATTCCAACATCATGCCACTAAAAATTGATTAAGTAATACGTAATGTCATTTCTTTTCATCACTGTTGCCTGTTTCTCCTTTAAATTGATACTTAATTCCTTTTTCTGTCTAATCCTGTTCTTTGGCTTCTCTGACTCGATTATGTCACTATTTCTTAGTGAATTGATAGGCTGCAAGTATTTGCTCCTCCCACAAAATGGCTGCCTGCACTACGAGTAGGCGACCGGTGCCATTCAAGGGACTTTTCGTTGGCATTACACAAGTGGATACACCAAGTCCCTAACTATTATTTGGCAGAAGATTGATCACACTTCAGAAAGATTGAGGGGAGAGCTCTGGGAAAGGGAAAACAAACAATAGCACTGCACTAAACGGTCAACCCTGTTATATATTCATCCCTTAATATTTACATTACACAAATACAATGGGAAAGTGAAAAAATATATAATGTCCCTTTAAAGATGGTCATGGATCTGCTAAGAAAAATGACTGGCCATCCATCAGGAACGATAGAAATCAGCTCCTCAAAACCAGACGAAAATCGTTAATAAATAAAATAAAACATTTCCTGACATAGACCATTAGCTGTAGTTTATAAGGACCATTACAGCACTGCTGCACGGATGTCTTCCTATTTCATAGATAAACAGTATTTATATAATCTGTGTCTGATTGCTGGGCTCCGCAAATGTTTTGTGTATCTTTCCCCGGAGATAACTGCAAGCTGCGAGCGATTGGCGATGCGTTAGTATATTTGTCTGTCTCTCTGGAACTAGATTATGTACATCATTTCCTATTATCTCTGAGTGCCTGTAGAGCCTTAGAGGAAGAAAGTATTGTGAATTCAGATAAGAGCAATCCATCACTGAAGCTGCAATCAAAGCAACGTCAACATTTTTACACATCCCAGGAAGCCAATCACAACTTTTAAATGACTGGCTAATGGCAAACTAAACAAAATGCGTGGGGTAATGACACCCATAGACTGTGTAACTGAATAATCCTTCCTTAGTATTCTTAATGCTTATTCTTTGGCTGGGTACAGTACAGAAAATTTCTCCCAATGCGACATCTTTAACGGTTTTACCAATGACAATAACAAAAAGTCCCGATCAGCATGCTGATTCCTGTGCACACACGGAGCACGTTTTACCGTCAGATCTTTGCTCTTCATCGAGATAAAGGTCTAAGGACACTGCCGGTCCTGAGTACGTACACACTGCAGGATTGAAACAACATCGTTCCGACGTTGAACAAGATTTTTAAAATCAAACGATACGATATGATGAGCTTTGGAATGATAACACATGATTGCTGCACATTGTATCGTTTAATTTCATTTTTAAACCGGACTAAAAATCTTGTTCAACGATGGAACGATCTTGTTACAATCCTGCAGTGTCCATAGATCTCTATGGAGTGTGCAGAGTCACCATCTTTTCAGCCGATGGTTATGACCCATGAAGAGCACAGATCTGACGGTAAAACGTGTACAGTGTGTATACAGGAATCGGCTGCTGATCAGGACTATCAGTCGTTGTTAACAATATCGCATCGGGAGAAAGTTTCTGTAGTGTGTACCCAAACTAAAATGGAACTTTGATTTTGGTAACAGAGCCATTAATAGATATAAGTATATATGATATAGAACATATCACATCTATGCAGCCTGTAGGTTCACTAGTGAGAACATCGTCTCCACTGTGTGTCCTTTAATAGATAACGTGTCTTTCTGCCAACAACACATCAGGATAATGTTGTCATGTTACACGGGACAGCGTTACATACAGATGTCTATTAGAGTCTGTAACCGATAAAGAAAATGATTTTCTAAATCCTCATGAGACCTCTTGAAAGAGCCGTAAATAGCAGCATCCGGAAGAGACCTGGTTGTCATCTCAGCCCTTTCGATTTCTGAAACAATTAGATGTATTTTTCTTTCAGGCAAGTGGAAGGTGAACTTGAAGTCATCTGGGAGTCTACGTCTAACGAGAACAAAGAACTGAAATCACTTTTACATAATGCTCTGAAGCAGAACAAGGCGACCGCCGGAGACTTACAGCGCGATTCTATCGTCAGAGGGGACTTCAGTTACTTCTCGCCACGCGGAGAAGACCCGGTCGTGTAGACCCTCTGAGGAAGGGACCCAAACTATCTAATGTGTCATAAGTAGGATCTCCTGCTGTTGTCTGCGTGGGTTACACTGAAACGGTTAAGGAAGTATTAGCCTCTAGGGCTGAATTTGTGCTTTTAATTCGTTTAGAAGATCACTATTGGTTCTAAAGGTTATTATCAAGGTACCACATTTTGAACTTATAAAAAGCTGATTTATTTTTATGAATTTATATCTCTAAAATTATTATTAAACTTTCTGCTGGTAAAATAAGCACTTTTGTATTCTAACCTATTTACTTGTGGGAAAGATATTTCAGATGACATATATCGTGAGGTTGAAAATATAAGTTGTCTGGGGTCTCGCCTCCCCTTCTCTACTCCCTACAGTATACCTTGGGGGGAGCGACTAGTGTGGTTTTTTATTTTGTTGAGATAATGATACAGTTCTCTACAAAGCCGTTGACTCTTAGCGCTGATGTGAGGGTGATAAGTTTTTGTGCTTTTCAACTGTAAGGCTGCCAAAAGTTATCCTTTTTAATCATCAATTGGACATCTCCTTGAAATAACTTTAGGACACTGTCTTACGTGCTGTGTTCCTTCGGTATGATAACGTTCATAAACCAATCTATCCATATTGCTGTAGCGCATCACTGGCTATAATAATTAGAATGACAGAGCTGCCCGTTGCCTGTACAATGGGCCTGCACTATGTATTAATGTTTTCTAGACTGAATACAAAACACTACTAATATATAATGTTACCAGTTTATCACATCAATACCTTGGTAGCCTTCCTACATGTACCTGGGTACATTGCAGAGCTTGTAGTCCATGTCCTGCTTGTCTCTAACGTCTTCCGCTTCACCCAAACTGAGCATGCTCCTCTTTAGATGCACCTATAGTTGCTGCAATGCATGATGGGACATGTAGTTCTTTAGGAGCAGTGACACAAGTAGAGAGCTGTGATGATAGACACTAACAGGCACCACCTCCACAGCAGCAAATTTAAAATCGCTAAACCCCCAAATTGAAATGTTCTATTTTGAACATGATGGTAAAATACATTGTTCAGTATTATCCTGACATTCCTGCAGCTCAATTAGAGAGTAAAGTATTACACCCCCCTCCCCCTTCCACAATAGACACCTGAAGCCCCCTCTTATAACTTGGGATGTGGTGCAGGTCAAAAAGCTGAGACTACAGTCAGTTGATTTGCATCACTGATCCTGTTCCCATCGTGCATTTTTGCAAAGGAAATCCACAAAGCCGTTGGTCACTGCCTGCTGCATTAGAGAACGCCCTTCCGCCCAACATCACATCTGGCAGCAGGGCGGCGATAAGGAGCAGAGTGGAAATATTTGGACAAGTAAAAACACTCCAGTTATTTCAGGTATATTATTGCACTCTGTCATACGCAGCCTTTAATGGTCATATCACATAACAGTTAGATCCCTATATGTATGACAAGGCCCTACACAACTGTCAGCACTGGCCCTTCACGTATAAACACTGGGCCGAACGCTTGCTTGGGACAATACACTGTATGCTATATTTGTATTTCACTACATCATATATCTGTATTTTTAAGCAATCGGGTTTAATCAGCTTGTGCAATAATTACGTAATCTAATATTGCTTGCCATGTTATTGTAGATAAAAGAAAAACTGTTTAATTGAATATTTTTTAAATAAAAACAGAGGTACTCCCATCTCAAGGATGTCTCAGAAGTGATGGGATTTCACCTGCAATATTTTGAGCCGTCACAAATGGGGTCTTGCGCTTATAAATCCGTTCTGTTCCTGTCAGTTGTGTTAGTCGGATCACACAGATAAGGCTCTCATCGAAAGCAGAGACACCCTAGTTGGCCGATAGAGCTTCCAAGCCACATTTTTTATGTTTTTATATTTATTTATTGAATTGATCTGGATGGAATTATCATTTAACAAAATGTTAAAAACTATTAAATTATAACTTTAGTGATTTGATGGAAATTTAAGATGACAATAAGACAATGATTATGCAAATCCTAAAAGTGTAGATACATTTAATATCTGTTGGACTATTGGAGAAGAGGATTTGTTGTCGGGCTAATCCCACCAACGTAAACGGACTAGCGATGTCCACCAGAAATCATGGAGCTCAAGTTGAAAATGTATTTATATCTTTATGTATACGTATCACCTTCCCTCTCCCCATTCCATTATTTATTCTGTAACCCCCCCTTCATGCCAAAAGATGTGCAAATTCTTAAAGCTGTAGTGAGAAAAAAAAAAACTTTATAAAATGACTTTATATATTTTCACAGTGGATATATTTTATAGTACTGTGCCGCTTGTAAAACTTATTTTTGCATAATTAAAAAGGCAGACTTTAAATGTTGGCTTGTTCTTTTGTTACCTCTTTGTCCTCGTTTCACATCAAGCTTACGTTGTACACATATGTTGCTTTCAGTTTGTACTGTGTTTATGAATGGTGTCTGGCTGTTATCCAGGATGGCAACGTTTTCCAATAGTAGGTATTCATAAAACAATCACAATAATTGAATGGTATTGCAGGTAACTGGCAAAATAAAACAAGCATTTGAGAAAATGAGGGATACCAGGTATATTGAGAGCAAGTACTGGTGTCTGAGTTAATTACACATTTATCATTCCATTATGCTATAAAATGCTAGTTTGCCCAATATATTGTCTGCCTTTAATAAAGGAAGGGACGTCTGAGTCAGGTATGGTGCTGAGTGGAAATACCAATCTCGGGCACAAGAGGGCAGTGCAGCCCTGTACGAATCCAGCAACTTAAAACCGCTAGAAGGCGCCAAGAGGGATCTCGCTAGGCCCTTGGTGTGTGGGCTGGCGGGAGGTTGGTAAAGTTGAGATCACTGCTGAATCATGGTTAGCAGTTTGGGGAGATATCTGTGTAATATATGGAGTCCAAATGATTGCCTGGAAATTAGCAGAGTGATCTGTACAATATATGGCTGAAAATTGGGGACTGTACACATCAGATCAATGTGCTGCTGACAATGGGGAGTTTCTCTGTTATATATGGCTGGCAATGGGGGGTACCCACTGCACACATTAGAGAATGAAACCCCAAATTTATAGCCTACGAATGCAGCTATATATTGTTTTACGCACCGCACACTACAGTATAATAAGATTTTAACTATAATTCACAAACGCTTTATATTTTGGCGATGGTTATTGCATTTTAAATATCCTGCTAATAATGATTTACGAAGTGTCATGCAATTGACATGGCCAAATGCTTCTTGTTGAAAAGGTACATAGGTGTTACTGTGAAGAAAAAAACAATTGTTGGATCCCACAATTAAATTAAAATGTTTGTTATTATGTAAAAAAATGTGTATTTTACTGTACTTATAGCTTAAAAAGTATGTGGCCAGAATATAGATTTTTATGTTACCATTAGGTCCACTAGAGAACAATGCATCTGTAATAAAACACCTATCTGATTTGGATGTATTCCTGGCTGACTTTTATTCTCTCTGGCTCTTGTTTCAATAAATATATGCAAATTTCAGTAGCCACATGTTTGAGTGCGACAATGAATTAGAGATGTTGGAGTGATGACAGACTCTGATAAACTTACCTGGATTCTATGCATTCTACGCATGGTATGTATTCTACTCGAGGCAAGGTAAATGTCGATCATCGCAAAATTGTTCATCCTTCAGTAGTACATTTAATTGTGATGGGCGTGAAGTGCCCATATGGTTTAATGAGCATGAAATGATGTCAGCCATATACCACAGTCACCAGATCTCAACTTGGTAACACCAGTAATAAAAGAAGAATTGATGAAGTTTCCTATATCTGTATGGAGTCACGTCCATTGCAGTTTTATGTGCACATTGAAGCTGGTTTTGTGGCTTGTAGTAGCTCTGATCCTTTCATTAGTCCAATAAAACTTCTAAAGCCTGACTTCTGACTGCTTTATATGGGTTACAGTACAGCATTGCTCTTTCTACCATGTTATTAAATAAGCCCCTTTTATAACTGTATATCCTTTATTGTTGCAGTTACCTGAAAGTAGTCGCTCACATTTCTGATTCCAAATCTTGTAACTGGGAACACGTACAGCAGAGGTAAGTTGGGTGTGGGGGATGGTGACCGCGTTTGTAACAACAGCATATTTTAATCAGTAGAGGAAATATTTATATTGCTTGAATTGTGGAAATATCGTGAGCTGTACAGCTGTTAATTATGTTCATTTCCAAAAGCTGCCCTTTAAACCGTGTCGCACATAACATCCCTTCTGTAAATGACTGATGTGGTATCTGTCCCATCCACAATAACCTCTCCTGTGCCAGGGAAAGATATGTTCTGGGAAACGGCCAATCCTGACACATTCCTGATCATTGCGAAATCATTACTTGTTTCTAGCAGATTGTGAACTTTAACTCATTAGCTTTACCTGTATACAGTCAACTTCACTGCTCACATGAAGGCAATATTTAAATATATCACTTGATTATCAGTCTTGTATAGAACGTATTTTAAATCAAACAGCCTACAATTTGTTCTGGTTGTCCCCATAGTGATAATGCAGGTTACCTTGCACCTGAATTCTCCCTCTTTCCCACCAGTTTACCAAATAGTCCCTGGCTGATTTGGTTCTTTCACTTCCAACATAACCGTGACATGTATAGTTTAGCGTACAAGAGGCCCCAGCACACTGTAGTCTTCGGTCGTACACCTGACATGAAATATGAACCAGCAGTAACAGAGGGTAATTGTCCTTATACCTGCGCTGTATAAAATCTAATCCACATCACAAGAACTATTAGTCTCCTCTCCGTAAGTCTGATATTTTCTATACTTTTATAATAATAATAATTTGTGTTGATCATGCTGATTCCGGCTACCAGGAATGTACTGGTGATCACATAACACATAAGCTGCTTGACTGTGTTTTAATCTTGTGGTTAAAACTACATTAAAGGGAAATACACACAATCTATCAATTAAATGGAATGAATTTAGGAGAATCTATATATGAAAAGGATTTGGGAGTGCTTGTAGACAGTAGACTTAGCAATAGTGCTCAATGTCAAGCCGCAGCTGCAAGGGCAAACAAAGTATTGGCATGCATAAAAAGGGGCATAGATGCAAGGGAAGACAGTGTAATTTTGCCACTGTATAAATCATTGGTAAGACCTCATCTTGAATATGCAGTACAGTTCTGGGCACCACTCTATAAAAAAGATAATCTGGAACAAGAAAGGGTTCAGAGAAGGGCGACAAAATTAATAAAGGGTATGGAGTCATTAAGTTATGAGGAAAGGTTACCCAGTTTAGGCATGTTTACTTTAGAAAAGAGGCGTCTAAGGGGAGATATGATTACTATGTACAAATACATTAAGGGTCAATACAGAGAACTTTCAAAGGAACTTTTTACTCCAAGGACCATACACAGGACACGCGGTCACCCCCTAAGGTTAGAGGAGAGGAAGTTTCACAACCAGCAAAGGAAGGGGTTCTTTACAGTAAGGGCAGTCAAGATATGGAATTCATTGCCAGGGAAGGTTGTGATGGCAGATTCAATAGATATGTTTAAGAAATGGTTAGACAATTTTTTTGCGGAAAAGTGTATCCAGGGATACGACCGTTAATTAAAATGAAGGATAGTAGTGGATATAGGGTAAAAATAGGACTGCAATATTGGGTCTGGGGGGATTTTCACAATTAAAACAGATTGGTGGTTGCTTACTCTGGATCAATTTCAAATATAAGTGAGGGGCTCGCTCACAGCTGCCATACAGCTGTTTGCTTAGCATAAAATCCGCAAAATTTATACTGCTCATACCCACAAAACAGAATTTGCATATTTGTGTGTGCCAATATGATAATCGCAACCCCCTACACTTACAGAAGCGGAACGGGGAAGGGAAGGGGCGGGCAAGTACAGTAAGGACGAGCTCACGTAATTGCAACATTTGGCAGAGCCGCAGATAAGCCTGGCAGTAGCCGTATGACTTGCAAATGCCTGAGGGCTGGCGTATAAACACAGCGGTGACGGTGGCCAGCACCGATAGGTCATTCCTTTATCAGGTGACTATGTTTGCTTGACCTAATCCGGCCGCATATGCTGCCGCGACACGTGTTGCACAGCTGCAAATTCTGCACCCAGGCAAAGTTTACACTGAACTCCAACTCAGCCCCAATGTCTCCAGTTTATATTCTGAACTCCGTTCTCAGGTTCTAGGAAGGAATTGCAGTCCTTTTAGTAAAGGGTTATCTGAGACACCTTCTCATTTTCACCACTAGAGGGAGCCTTAGAACACATTGATTTTCAGAAAAGTGATGCCAATTAGGGGACAATGTTCCCCCTAATGATGACATTATTGTACTGAAATAATACATACCCCTTTATTATAACAATATTATCTTTGTTTCTATAGCTCCAACCATATTATGCAGCACTGTACAGAGGACATTGTTATTATCTTTTATTTATAAGATTCCACCATGCAATACATGGGGTGGACAGAGTACATGTTTACAAATGAAACAATGAATACATGATACATAGTTATACAGTGTACAAACCACTACGAATTAACAGAGTACAGGACAAATCATGTACAAAAGACATACATGAGGACAGTAAGCATACAGGGACACAGATGAGCAGAATAATTTAAAGATATATGACAGCAAATTGCGTAGCATACAGAAACCGTTCAGCATAAGACATGACGGGGACGAGCAAGGAAGGCAGAGAGTGGACAGGTAGGAGACCCTGGCCCTAGGAGCTTACATTCTAAAGGGAGAGGGGACGAGAGAACAAAGGAGCAAATGGGACAACAGGCCTAGACTTTGTACTGAAGGATAAAGATATGTGCAAAAGAAAAGGCAGATCTAGTCTGTAGGATGGAACGAGACAAGATCAGTTCTCTGTCCTGGAGCCAAGAGTCTGGTACACGGATAATGCAGGGAGGGAAGCCCAGTACTTTCCACGGTGAATGAACTATGTCATTTGGTTAAGTTCCAGTTTCATTGTTTTCTGAGAACTAAATGATTGTTTTATGGTGGATACGAGTGAATGAGGCTGCTATCCTCTTAGATTAGCCTTAGTTATAGGTAACTGGGTTAGAAAACTCAGAGAGGTCAGGGAGGTTGAAGATGTAAATATTCTGGGAGTGGGAGGATCAGGGCAGAGAATTGAGGCTTCTTATTGGCTGCAAGTCACCCATGTGTGCAGTGATCCCAGCCTATTGGAAGGAGCAGCAGTCCTAGTAAAGGGCCATTCATCATCGTATTTATTTATTCTCATTCCTGTGATTGTAACCTCATTGCATTTACTACTAAGCACTACCGGCCCAACTGCACCTATGAGAAAGTTCAACAATAATGGTGGGGGGCTGGCCCTAGGGGCAATTGTTTTATATCATCTCTCTGTACAGCCCAAGAACTCATTTAAGAAGATGTCTCTGCTACCTCTTTACCTGTGTTCTGTCATATGATTGGACCTTTCTGGACTTGACCACACCCCAGTGATATCACATACACCCTTTGTCATTAGACCACACTCCCAAGTTATTGTACGAGAGCCTGGACAATTTATTACGAAAATACAGAGACCGAGACCTGATGCTGTTAATTGCAAAAGTTAAAGACCATCATCAAATATCCAGAATGTTAACTAGTTATGTTAAAGCAAATATTTGTTGAGTACACCATGTTGTTGGAGATTGCTCACCTTCTGTGTGTAGTTGGTGAACGTCATTTGATGGTCAGAATCAATCAATAAGTAGATGCTGTTTTAGCTTCTTTAATGATTATTATGGATTACTTGGAGGATTGGGAACTGGCTCTGTTAATGACAGAGATGGTCCTGGAATCGAAGGTGCTTTAACTTAAGACCCTCAATGTAGAGTATGGGGATCTGTGGGGGGGGGCTCGTTCATGATTGTACAGATGTTTATACTATTTAAAAAGGTGTGTTAGACAGTTGTGTTGCTGAGCACTTGTTCATAAGAAGCTTCTACACCCAATATCTACAAAAACTTTATTTCACAAAACCATCTTCTATGCCAGAAATAGAAGGATGTGTGTGAACGAATCTCCGCTGCAGAAACTTTTTTACACAGAGGCTGCTCGGACGGATCTGACAGATGATCGTCCGCAGACCGGCTACCGTATGTCACATGAGTTCTCTGTACAGCGCTGCGGTATTAGTGGCGCTATATAGATAAATGGATGATGATATTTGTATTCTAAATGATTGTCCAAAGTTTATGTTTAACCAAAGTTTATGTTCAGTCAGGAGCTGTTTGGTGACATCAGTGTTGGTTAGGACATATTAGCTATAGGAAAATGATGACCTTTGTCTCTAATTATAGATTATGCGGCAATAAACCTTCTCATACTCTGTGGTTTTGCTAGTTTAGATGTTTGTTTTGTTGTGTTTCTGGTTTTTTTTGTCCCCAAAAATTCTGTACCCCATGTTATTTTGGTGCCTTACTCAATACATATATGTTCTAAGACTGAGTAGTAACTTGACTTACTAGCACCATATATAAACTAGGTAACGTACTATAACAAGGATATTATATACATTATATATTAAATACATTTATCAGAAAATATTTGCATTTATTTATTGATTTATTCATTCCTCTATTGTAAAGTGCAATTGAAAGGACTCTCGTACCATATTCCTTTTTACCCTTTGCATTAGTGTAGTGTAAATAGTAAGGGATGACTGTGAAGATGTGAGCAAGTCTGCTTATAGAGTTCACCATTTAGTAAAGTTCCATTGTTTGCTTTCTCTTATTCATAGTCCCTTTAAGAGCTCCGCTATCAATGTTACGCAGGTGGGATAATCGGAAGAATGGCCTAACAGCAAGAGATATATGCAGATGGGGAGGGGGGGGGGGGGCAGACATGTCGGGGGTCGATAGCAAGGTCCTGCGGCTATTGCTCTAAGTTTTAATCCTTTAGGACAGGACGGAATTGAAACACACTGTCGGCATTCAATCACGATGATCCTGCGTCACGGCTGTGCTGTCATGGCGCTGTTCATGTGACGTGCCGCTGCCATCGTCATTTCTCCAGTTTTTACAGTAAAATTTCTTGCAGCATCTACAGCCACAACTGGTCGTCTGACTTGCGGTAACTGAGAACGCTGAGTTCTAAGCTGATTACCCACCTGTAAGATACCACCAGAGTAAAAGAGTTGCAGCCCACAGTCATTTTAAAGTGACTTGGAGTCAAAATACCCAGAGGGAAACATAGGGTCCTTTTAATTAAGCTATAAACCATGCAGAAACGTCTTTTTATGCATGATTTAAGTATTTGATGGTTACATAGCTATGTAACAAAAGCAATATCCTAGATATCTCCTCCATTAGGCTAAGTTTCGCATTAAACCACAGTCCCCATAATTTTTAATGAGGACTGCGATCTGGGGTATTTTAAAAAGCTATCTTTTCGGAGTTTGAGCCTGTTGGCTGACGCGTTAGCCGTTCTAGCCCATGTGGAGAGCACTACGGCGGAGGGATCTTCGGATCCCTCACCACAGCCGCCCTGCTCTCCCCTCCAGTTATTGTCGCATAGCAGCTTTGTCCATGAGCGACCTGAGGTCAAAAATAATTCATTTGTGACCTGGTCACCCAGCAGACAAAACCAGATCAGTGATTAGTTAGTTCCCGTACAGTCATAGCGAATGTTTGTGCTACAGTGTAAACATGGGGTACGTGCCCTTCTATATCCAACAATGACCAACACACATGGGGGCACATTTATCATTCATCGGCAGAAATGAGAAATAGTTATCAATCCTTATCGCATGGATAAGGATTGATCTATTTCTCAAATTTATTAAAAATGGAACACAGAAACAGCAGTTCCGAAAAACTGCTGTTTCTGTGATAAAAAAAATCACACTTACCTCCCTCTTCGGGACGCACTGTCTCTAGGATCTCCTCCACGTCATCTTCATTCCTCTTCTTCTTTCCATTGCGCATGTGCAGTTCCACAAAGATCCCGGTCTGTCTGCAATTCTGCGAGCGGTGAGTGACAGGGAGGGATCAGGTGATCCCTCCACACATGCGCTGTCCAGCTCTGCTCTTCGGAGCAGAGCTGACAGCATTGGGTTTTTTCATTTCTGATAATGTACGCCAGGTTCAGCTGGCGTACATTATCAAGACAAGTTTCCGAAAAAAATGTTTTTTCGGAACTTGTTAGATTGCAGCTGGGAGCAGTCACCATACTGTTAAATGGTGACTGCTCCCAAAAACGAAGAGGAGTGCAAAGCAGCAGATATCCATGATATCTGCTGCGATGCACCCTTAATAAATTTGCGGAGGACACGGAGGCACCTTAATTACCTGGTAAAAGCACTATCGTGCTTTCTTAAATATGCCCCATGGTGATGGGGGGTGGAGTTGGTTGGCTGTCAAATTCTAAAGCCATTTAAAAGCCCGTACGCAGGACAATGGTTGGTCAAAATGACCAGCCAAATCTTCATGTGTTTAGAAGCAGTTTGTACAAAACGTACATCAACCCTCTCAGTACCACTGCTGTCATAGAAGGCTGCCCAAACGTAAATCCTACTGCCGCCGTGCGGATAAATATCTCAACCGTGGGCAACATGAGCAGTTCAGATTGTGAAGACACTCAGGAGCCAGCTGGGCAATCTGCCCCCTGGGCTGGTTCCCCTGGGTCCCTGGCCTACCTGAATTTGTTTCTTTTGAAATGTTCCTAATGGGTCCCCCCTCCCCAGGCCAATATTTGCCTGCCAGCCCCTGTAGACTATAATGGCTTCAGCTAATATCAAGAACAGAAACCAATAAATGGTATTTACCACTTTAATGAAAAAACGTACCTGGATCAGTTGTAAAACAGTTTCAATATAAGGTTCTTTGAGCCGGAGTAACCTGCACTTATGACCCATCTCGGAGTTTCCTGCTGGGTGAGCGAGCTCTGGCCTAAAATCTCTCTCCTCCCATCCCCCTTCACTGCAGTGCTATTAACGTGAAGAAAGTCAGCTTGGGCGTTTAGAGATAATAAAGAGCCTAACTTGTATTGAGCTGGTTTATACGTAACCCAGTAATTGCATCTGTCAAAGTCTAGATGCTAAAATGCAAGATAGACTCCGTACTCCACATCGTGTCTACATACATTAACACTGATATATAGTAATGAACATAAAGATTATCCAGTGGCACTTAATAGCTGCAATATACTTAAGAAAAAGTTAGGTAAATAGCAGATGATTGTTTGCATAATATTATCTATGGAGATATGTGCACCAGGGGAGGGCTGGGGTTTAAGACTCAACTCAGCAGTCTTACCGGCGTTGTGGCGCACGGACATTGCGCCACGCACATTTCCGTCAATTATGGTAGAAATCTCCACTCATTTTCTTGCAAGGAAAAACGATCAGAGATTTCAAATCGCCACCGTGAAGTTTCTTGCAGACGTTCCTGGGACACTTTGTTGCTAAATTGAATTCCTCCCCTTTAGGTTCATCTATATCTCCTTTCCGCTATGTTGACTCTTATAGGCTTAATTTGTATTAATAATGCCAAAATACATCCTTTAGTATAATTTATTTAGAAAATCCATGGACAAGCTCCTTTAGCAAGTGCAGCGAAAGCCAGATGGATTTCTATGTGCAGCCCACTTTGCGTTCTTTGTAAACACCCCTGACAAAAACATAGAGAGTTCACCTAAAAAATGTGCATTACTGTAGAAGTGCAACCAGAAGGTGCAAAGTATACTCTGTCCCTGTGATGGAAGGAACACAAGATCTAAGGGAAATTCATCCATATCTCTGCAGCCTCCCCACATCTTGTTCTATTTTAAATAATCAACTTCAATGTAAAAGTAGGAGTGGTTGTGTGCGCCATCTGCACACTGTAAGGAATGGCCTCTGAACGACGGAGTCCGATGTTTCGTTTTTCTACACATTGACGCAGACGCTGCCATATTCACCCGCACATCGTGCTCTCTCCCGCATTACTAAATGGAAACACGCAGGGTAGAAGCATTGAAAATCGTTCTGGTATAAAATGCGTCTTGGAGACAGAGCCAGGACTTACAATTTTAGCACCTGGGGCGAGAAATTAAAAATGTCGCCCCCCCCTAGCCCTCAATTATAACAAAATGAACCTAAAATATTCATAAATGACCGATATTACGTAGTAACCAGAGATAAGTGTCAGTGGATGGGAAATCGAGGAACTTGCAGAATGAGAGGATATGCGTCCGTTGATTAATCTGCGCCCCCAAATATTTCTTGCTCCCAAACAGTCGTCCCTTTTGCCTCCTCCTCTGTACTACAGTAATTTTATCATGTTAGTGACTTCTTTTGGTACAACGTGCACCAAGTTCTCTTTAATTGCAGCAGTTGTTGCACTTTAGCTAATAACCAGCTCTCTCCGTCCAGTTCGTGGACCCTGCGGTACCAAATATATGTTTAACAGAGATCTGACCTTTTATTCACACATTTCTAATTTGTAGTCCGCTAATTACAGACGAGAAAGCTGGCACCGCAGAACCGTAAAGCGGGTTAGGAGAGCGTGAGAGGGGTCATGGCCTCTGTTATAATATAATGTATGTATGTATCAATGTGTTCAAAGTACATATATCTGACTTTATTATAGTCTATTCTTAAATGTGGCCAGGTGGGTTCTGGGTAATTATCAGAGGATCCGTCACATGTCCCACAGATGGGCTGCAGTACCCTGTCCCATCACAGGATGTCCTGATCAACCAACAGTCAGAGTCTGGGGGGAAAGTAGTGGAAGGGGTTAATCTGGGGGTTGCTTAGTCTTTATCGAGACCCAGACCCTTAGTTAGGCTAAGTGGGGTCCATTGTTCCTGGCTGTGGCCAGCTAGATGGTCTGGAGGGCCTGGGGGTTTGGTAAAGTACCACCTGGTGACAGCCGCCAGTCTCTGTTAGGTCCCCTAAGACCACTCTGACCAGTCTGTGAGCGTGGGAACCAGGCGTGATCCTGGCCGAGGGGCTGTGTTCTCCTTGGGATAGTCTGTGTGTTGAAGTTTAGGCTTCTGCTAGATTGAGCATCCTGGTATCTCTGTTAGAGATTGCTGACCCAGGATCCTGTTATTTGGTGGGTCTCCTTGAGGAAGGAGACCCTGGGTTTGACTCCTACCATGCTGATAGAGCAGAGAATATTAGGTCAAGCAGCCGGGACTAAGGGACAAGAGAACCAAGGTGACTGCAGTCCGTGGGCTCATGAGGTAAGAGACGGCGAGTGCGTAAAACTCGCCTGCTGTTTATTCAATGCTGTATTTTCTACCTTTTTGCACAATAATTGTGCTGTTGTACATTCTAACTGTTGTTGCCGTGATTTAGAGCCCCTAAAAAGTACCGGATGCCATCAGTTGGCACATAAGGTACCTCTGGGTGACCAGCCAGCGTTAAGTGGCTGAAACTAAACCCATTATCCTCACATCTAGCATGTAGGATAATAAGGTTAATGGCTATACATGTAGCACATAAGTTGTTTGTACTGGCTGATCCTCATACCTAAATGTGTTTTTTCCTTCACTCTATGTGGAATAATCCATAATGTAACCTAGATGTTCATGGAATGATTACGAGAAAGATGAACATGTCTATTCACTGTGCCAGTCCTGAGGCGCCTTGGTCGTCGGCCATTTTTGTTGTGACTAAGCAGCCATGTTGTAGACTGTAGCAATATTCAACATGATAACAGTCTATCGATTCGCTAAGAACCTGTGATTCAGTGGTTCCAACATCCTAGCGATAGGCTAAAAATTCTCCCCAAAATTGGTTCCAGACCGCAGAACGTGTCTCTGCCGTGTAGGCAGCAGGTCCAACAATAACTTCAATTTTTTTCCTTTAAATCTGAAGCAAATTTACTATTTAACACGTTCCACCCCCGTATAACCCAAGTAGGGAGCACCCACCTACTCACTGAATCCACTGGCTGTTGGCCAGGAGTCGGTGACATAATTTGACTACAAATGTATTTTTCCTCGTCTGATTGTTTATTTTCACTGTCCTCTGTGTGGTAATAATCTTTTTGAAGAATATCTGCCAGTATTTGTGTCTTGTGCGTCCTGTATCTCTTCACAAGATAAGTGGACTAAACACACGACTTTCCCCAGTATCTGAAATAACTCCTCAGCTACTGAATACAGTCCTTGTGTGTAGGTTTGTCAGAACAAAACCACATTGTACGGCCTGCCAGGCTGCGGTTGTGTCCACGGACATTGTGACTACAGTGTGCAACAAAGCGATACATAGCTGCATTGTAAACAGTGTGATGTGTTGGTGCATGTTAACCCAGACGTTGTGCAAGAAACATTTATGACCCAACATTCTCCTCTAACAATGTTCTGCAATAATTAGGGGCATGTTTAATAATTACTGACAATGACCTCTGCTCTGCCAGTCCTCCACTCCGCTCTCGGTTGGAAAGCTCACTGTCTGACGTTCACCTGTGCTGTATAAAACTCTTGGAGACATCAACGAGAGATCACCCTGCAAACCAACATCAAGACACAGGTAATTTTTTATTCAATGACTACTTTACTTTTTGCAAAACTAATAAGTGGTGGCTGCTTTCTGTCCAGCAAGGTTTGTTTACAGTAAATAAAAAAAACTTAGTATACAATAATTTTCTTTAATGCCAGACTAGCTAATTTAAAGGTTTGCAATTGAGGCTGGTTCAAGTTGTGTATTAAGCCAATTTAATCTTCGTTAACTTCATCTAAGACATTTCAACAAGATTTGAATTTTAATGATTTGATTTTGGGTGCATCTCTCTAGCAAGCATAGACATATAATGACTAGAAGGTTACAATATTATTTTCATTTGTTTTTGCCATGTCTTGATCGAGTAAAGGAAGTTTACCCTGCCTAAAATCTAACGTTGGAGGGTTTATCGGACAGATTTAAGTTAGTTGGGCTTGTTACCACCTCACAATCACGTTGCCCAAACCAGGATCTCCTACTGCTCCCAACTAAAGCAATCTGACGACGTTTTATACAGTCTGTCCCTGTGACGTGCTTATCACTTTTATTTCACAATTGACTATTTTTTTTTAAGTAAGATTCTCAACCTACATTAAAAGAAAAAAAATGAAGTTGATATCTGCAAAGACTGTCATTTTGGTTGCAATTAAGTTCCGTTAAAACAAATAAAGAAAGACCAAATAATTTTACAAATTGTGTTTGTTTACCAGCTATATTTACAGACACTATTGATATTTAAATATTTTGGTGTGGAACGTTTTTGTTGTAAATAACTTGCATTTACAGTTTGCAAATCGTTTGTTATCTATATGTTTAGAGTCCACTGAATCTGCATTTCTGAGGTGACACACGTTGGTGTGGTGTTAGCGTGTTGTAACAGACTGATAACCCATCCGTGATTAGATTGCGTGTATAAACTGAGCACATGTACGTTTGCTTGGGCTTTTTGTACAATGGTTGTTATTAGATTTGAAGGTGGGCGACAACGATCAGAGACCATCAGATCTGAAATGTCAGGACAGTGATCAATTTGTTACATTTCTGTCACTGTTTTTAATTAGAAAACACTTGTTGGGGTGATCAGCGATGAGCAAACAAATTGTTACGAGATTATAAGATTGACTATCACGTCTGAGATCAACTTGGTTTACTTAGTGATCGTCTTTAGCCTGTTGGTGATAAGGGTTAATTAAGAAACAGACTTTTATGATAATAACTTTTTGCTGACTTAAACACCAGCCGGTAATATAATAGACCGACTATTCAATAGGATTAAAAACAATAAAAAATATATATTACTGATGGCTTACATGCTAATACATGACAAAGAATAAGAACTTAGGGCCTGATTTATTAAGGATCTTAACTTAAGAAACTTCTTATTTCAGTCTCCTGGACAAAACCATGTTACAATGCAAGGGGTGCAAATTAGTTTTTTGCACATAAGTTAAATACTGACTGTTTTTTCATGTAGTACACAAATATCAACTTTAAATGTCAGTGTACAAATAAGCTATCAAGTATGTGTGTGCTACATGAAAAAACAGTCAGTATTTAACTTATGTGCAAAACAGAAAACTAATTTGCACCCCTTCCATTGTAACATGGTTTTGTCCAGAAGACTTAAATAAGAAGTTTCTTAAGTCAAGATCCTTAATGAATCAGGCCCTTAGACTGTAAGCTCCAATGGTGCAGGGACTGATGTGAGTGACAAATACTCTCTGTACAGCGCTGCAGAATTGGTGGCGCTATATAAATAATTTGATGATAAATTGCATTTATTTGAAGGAATGTCAGTGTTCGTTTTAAGTACCTCTCACACATTAGGTAGACAGAAGGTTACTTGGTGAGCTTCGTCCTTCAGTGACGTCACTGGTTCCCAAGACATTGATAGCTGCAATCTCACGTATAGTGGCCTGACCCACAATATGGCCGCCTCTGTTATGTGCAGGCGTGAGGTAAACATAGGGATCACAGCAAAGTTCACCTGTCCTAATCTTTATGATGACCGTGATAGGCAACACAATAAAATAATATAAAAAGTACAGTATCGGTGCCAATCCATTACAGAGTAATCTTCAGATCTGTTGGAGTGTTGCCTAATTGCGGCAATCAAACGTCAGCAGATTGGTATGTTATGGGCGGATTTTCATGCATTGTGTAGATGAAAGCGTACAGTCGGTTTCCTGTTGGTGATAACCCGTGTCTGTCATGTGTCACATAGGTCTCCGCAGCCAATAACATCACAGACTGCACTATGGGTGAAGGAAGCGCCAGAAAGCGGAAAGATGTCCAAAAAGATGGAATGGATACCCAATCGGTCCAGAGCAAGGTGTCCGCTGCCATGCAGCTGAAGAAACAGGTGGGTAGACGTTGCTGGGCGTGTGTGGTACAGTAGGACAGGTATAGCATCTATTATGCAGGATTTTCTTACTATTATATGGTTTAGCAGTGCTCCTCATAGTGACTGTAGAAGTAAACTGTCAGGGACCATGGGGTATATTTACTAAACTGCGGGTTTGAAAAAGTGGAGATGTTGCCTATAGCAACCAATCAGATTCTAGTTATCATTTTGTAGAATGTACTAGGTAAATGATAACTAGAATCTGATTGGTTGCTATAGGCAACATCTCCACTTTTTCAAACCCGCAGTTCAGTAAATATACCCCCATGTCTGTGTGTGATATTACTAAAAGCACCAATTACTTCCTTTATTTTCTTACCAGTGTTTGGCACTTTATGGACAACATAAGGGTTCCCATACCTGTACTTCAGTGGGAAGAAATCACTATTTTGGGCCAGCAAATGAGAGAAATGATGATCTCTTCGATCTAGATTTGATTTAGAAAAAAAAGTGAACTGAAATTCCTTTATTTTGGTTGGTTTTAAATGAATATTTCCTAGTCGATCATAAGATTACCTTCAATTCTTAATAACTTTTGCTGCTACCTTCTGGTGAAAAAAAATCCCTATAAATGAAAGTTGCATTTATCCTATCTACTTGTGAGCTGAAAGTCTCAACTGATGAGTGTAAAAAGATAGCAGTCCACTCTCACTTACCCCTCCCATTTACATCCTTTTTATTTTTAAAATCTTTATTCCAAGGTTTGAGGGGAAAAAACATTACAGATTTGAGCAATCAAAGGAACAACACTGATAATTAAAAGCATTAAACATAAAAATAGAACATTCTGCAAAGAGAGTGGGGTAGAACCCACTGTACAAAGGGTACGTGCTGAAAGGAGAGAGAAAAGGGAATTTAGGAGGAGGAAAAGGGACAGACCACCTTCATATTAACTACAATATAGCTTGTCCAACAACCATGATTACTGTTAAGATTTTGACTTTGCTGCAAAAATATTACTCACTCCGTGAAATAGTTCATAAAGCTGAGAATATGATAAAGTTCAAGGCTGTTTTTCAAACATAAGGTGGAGAAAGATCAATATAAAGTCTATATATCATGTTACTTACAGTGGTAATGGCCAGACTTTGTGCTGAAGCTAATGTAAATGCATGTCTGGCGAACACGGCGGCGTTGCGCTCTGCGACGTCACACCTGGACCGAGGTTCCTTTTATGTGACCACCCTGTCGCTGTACACGGCATCCACAGTGACGTCACTAGATATTTCTCGGTGTGCTGTGATGAGGGCTAATAAACTACAAGGAAGTCTGTCTCTCTGCACTGACGAATCCAGTGTAACCTGGATCTAACAGTGGCTGGAATTTCGCTTGATGTTTAGCCGCCCAGACTGCAACTCGGCCCAAGTACTGATTGATATTCAAGATCATATATCCTGAATCTATTGATGCAGGTGTTAAGGGACCTGTTATAGTCTTCCTAATGAAGTAAATATTAAAATCAATTAAAATAAGCGAGCAATATGCGTTTGATTATGGGCCAATAATTAAATCAGACCTTGAATGGAGTAGGCATATTTGGTATTCCCATCGTTGTTATTGTCTTGTGCATGGGCCAGTACTGACCAATAGTGGCCTAAAGATACGTTATTTTACATGGCAGTAATTAAGTGTTTAATTACTTTGCATTAGTATAGAAATGCGAAAAAAAGAAAAGAAAAATATACTGTATACATATTTTTTAAGTAATTTAAAGGACCACAACAACTAGAATTCAAGGTGGTTTATATGCCTCTACTTATAAATAATACAGCCTATCCCTTTAGTAGGAACCAGTGAGGCATTACCCAAACTACCTCATACCTCTGTGTTGTCACTGGCTCCTAGTGGATTGATGTCTTTCCTGTTTGTACTTACTAGTATCGCAATGTACTACATTATTTACTACACATAATGGGTCATTGTGCAATAATTCAGATCAGCTCTTTGTGTATGTTATAGTTCTGGTTGGATCACACCAGCTGGTTGTTTCTTCATTCAGATCCGTATTCTTATTTAATATGCCAGATCTAGCTTTAATGCATTTTCCATGCTTCCAAGATTTCCACTGTGTTATAGGCAGATGTGACACTGTGTGTGTGTGTGTGTGCGCTTCGAGGGCCAGAGTGACTTACGCAACGTGAACACTATAGACCACATACCGAGGCGAGATCATATCACAGTAGAGAGGACGCAGCATGTCCAGGAATAGGCCGATAACTCAATCTGTAGACAGTTCTTATTGATCCCTCTTCTGTGTTTAAATATAGCCGACTCCGATCAACAAACACAGGATGTTGTCATCCGATGAGTCAGGCGGCATTAATCCCATTCTGGGTCTTAAGGTGGAAACAGTCAGTGATGTTTCAGAAATTGTAGCATTCACTTTGCAGTTTTTTTTTATCTTTTAAATTGTAAGCTTACGAGCAAGACCCTCTTACCTCTCCGTCCGTATTACCTGATATTGTTAAATAATAAATGTAACAATTCTTGGGGTGAGTGACGTTCCCCTGGTCACCAGGATGTTGAGGTTCCATTCAACCTCACACCTGTTAAGCTGTAACTTCTCGGTGTTTAGCTGCAGTCAGCAGTGTATGAGTTAATGAATACACCATGCTGTTAATGGCTATCTGCAAATTACCTTGGTGCACAGTCATGATTGTCGTTAAATACAGATTAGTGTAAGATAACAACACTAAACTATTTACAATGGCAACATGTTGTTTTTTTAAAAATTTTATTAGACAGCAGTAAATTCATGATCTCCGCACAGCTGGTGTATCCAGTCGTAGCCCCAGCAGGAAGAACGTTCGGTACAATATTACACTGTAAACGCTCTCCAACCCTTCTGATACTTTGCCCGCCGTGGGGTAACTTCACCCGGAAACAGGAAATCATTTATCTGTAGCTGGGATTCTATCTTGGAATTTTTATCTCATGCTCAGAGGAAAACCCATTGGGTAATAGACATAGATTTACATGGTTGTATGTAAATGATGGACTCAGAACTTACAGTCTCTGCCTTGGTGGTAATGTATTATTAATATGGGAAAGGTGTAAGTTTACTACAGCTCTTGTCCTTGTTTTAGCAATGGTTTCTCTTCCTTCAGGTCACACTGGAATACTAGTCAGGTTATACGTGTCCAAGGCCAGCTCTATGGGCACCTACGTGTCCAAGGCCAGCTCTATGGGCACCTACGTGTCCAAGGCCAGCTCTATGGGCACCTACGTGTCCAAGGCCAGCTCTATGGGCACCTACGTGTCCAAGGCCAGCTCCATGGGCACATACCTGTCCAAGGCCAGCTCTATGGGCACATACCTGTCCAAGGCCAGCTCTATGGGCACATACCTGTCCAAGGCCAGCTCTATGGGCACATACCTGTCCAAGGCCAGCTCTGTCCGGTGGCTAGAATTTCCCAAACTTTACAAACAGATTGGGCTGATTAGGAGACATGTCGTATATTCCATGTGGTAGGTAATCTCTTTGGTGGAAGTAATGGATGTGGGGGGGGGGGGGGGGGGAGATAATGTGATAAGTGATTTGGTTGGTGCCTATAGGTGGGAGGGGCGATAGACAAAGGGGACCATATAATATTTTGGCGAAGAGTGCCTCTAGAACAGGCTTGGCCACCTGGTGGCTCTCCAGCTGTTGTGAAACTACAAACCCCAGCATGCTTTGTTTATCTATCCTCCTGCAAATCATTATCTCCTTTTCAAAATCTCTCTGGTTGCCAAACAAAATTGGCCGCCAGACACCGTCAGTCTGCTAAACAGACACAGGCTATTGTAGTTTGTTTTATTTTCACAAAAATGGTCTATTTGCTTTTCACATGAATTCTGTTGGTCACATTATGGTTGGAAAAGGGCTGACACGATATATCCTGATCTTGCATCAGAGACTCCTGTAAGGGTATGTAGGCTTATATCCAATGTATGCTGATTTCCCAGTCATTGGGTTCTTCTTAGAGAATATAGAAGATAATATTATATAATATATCTTCTATATTATCTTCTTATATTATCAATATTAATTTTATGGAATGGAAGTGATAAAGATATGATCAGTCATGATCTTTGCTTCACGTATAATCTTCATCTTTTATAGAGGGGTACAAATAACTAGATGGGAAAGTTCCTGCTCAGGAGATCTTCACACTTTTGTTGAACGACTTTTCTATTGTGGATCATTCTTTGAGTTTATTCCACATGAATGAACCAAGAGCTTTTTTGCAAATTGTGTAATTTAATGAAAATCCTGCTTTGTATACTTTCCCTTCTAAATCAGAATTTATTGATTCACACTGTATTAAGTGATGATATAAATGGTGTATCTAAGGCCATGTACCCACTAAGGTAGCCAAACGCTACTATAGTACTACTATTTGCTGAGAATAAAGGCTTGTGTTATCTGAAACTGCCCATAGGAACCATGAAGCAACGTTAAGGGCTAGATTTACTAAGCTGCGGGTTTGAAAAAGTGGGGATGTTGCCTATAGCAACCAATCAGATTCTAGCTTTCATTTATTTAGTACCTTCTACAAAATGACAGCTAGAATCTGATTGGTTGCTATAGGCAACATCCCCACTTTTTCAAACCCGCAGCTTAGTAAATCTAGCCCTAAGTCTCTTTATAAACCTTGTGGTCCAACTACATTTAAGCGCAGCAGAGGAGAGCAGTATGACTGTATATTACATTGTAATCAGGTAACATATAGAGAATGAGCGCTAATAACACTACTTACAGGAACAATATTATGTAACTGAGCAACAGACATTATAACCCTCAAGGTTGCACATTCTTACAGGCTCGGCCAACATTTGTGTTCATCCTGTAATGTTTTCAGGGTAAATAAACATCTGTAAGGTGAAATGGTTTATATTTTATTGCATTTAATGTATTACACAAATTGCTTTGAAGCACCCATAAAACAATCCTCTAATTAGCCAGCAAGTGTGAATTAGCAGGTAAAACGCTCTCATTTATTGTGAGGTACAAAGTCTTGGAGACAAAATGTTAATTCTTAGTCCTGCTGAAGGAATTTATGTTGCACAGGATTTGGGTGAACAGGTCTTTAGGTTAGGTCATGTAACACAAACCTTATGAACTATGGCAGAAAAGGAATCATTAGACAAAGGAGGAATTGGCTCCAATTTGATTAGTTAAATGTTCATATATGTTTTAATAGACGCTATTAAAGTCAGCATAATTCTATGAGAAAAAAATTGCATTGCACACAAGATATAATCTCTTTAGTGAAGATAGACAGAATAAAGGATCTTCCTTGTGGATGTAATACCAATGATCGCTCCACAAGTAAGTTGGAGACCATTGGCGATACGTAGTCATAGATTGAGAGCGGTGGGATTTCTATGATATTTGAGTGGTTACCTGTATAATCTAAGGATTATTTGACCCTAAGCATCATGTACCTGATCACAGCTGATGTCTACCCACAGTTATAGCTTGTTATTATTCAGATGTTGTGTGACAATCTCATTAGAGTTCAGTCCTCATCACCACGACTTATACTGTGAACCAGCCACAGCTTCACTGGTAATAGCGGTGGGACTGTCAATCAATCAATGACAAGTACATTGGTGTGAAAACTACACTGCTTATTATAAGTAATTATCATCATTTTTTAAACAAACCATGCAAGAATGATTTATGTGTTTCATTCAAGATGGTAATCGTGAAAATCGCAACCTGAAGCATTGAAAATAATCTAATTTGACTGATGATGTAACAACGTAACTGAAAGATATGTCCAACAGCTGCGCATGACTTGCAAAAAGTTGACCTGGTTATTTACAAGCTGTGCGACCAAACGCTCCGTAGCCCAGGAAAGGATACAAATATTCCTTCCTACTCTTTTATATAAATTTGAGACGGCAGCCTTTTTGCAGATGACAGATATGCAACAGGGTAGACACACCAGGAGGGGTAAAACAAATGATCAATGATCTAGGTAGACTAGAGGAATGGTCAAGAGAGTGGCATTTAGACTGTAAGCTCCAATGGGGCAGGGACTGATGTGAGTGAGTTCTCTGAACAGCGCTGCGGAATTAGTGGCGCTATATAAATAGTGATGATGATAATTATGGAATAGCTAGTGCTGTTTATCTCTATATAAATATTTTAGGTGCAAAAAACGTGTCCAAAGTGTTCAACAAAAAATATACTTATATTCGGATGTAAAGAATCCGTACTTTACTCCATCGATGAATGCAGTAACCAAACATATTAAAAAATAAAATAAACAAATATAGTGTAATAACATCAAAACTGTGTACTATTTATTAATAATAAATGTATCAAATATGATATATCATTATATAATAGTTCAATAGTGTTGCTCAATTTTCAGAGGATCTCTGCCCCTTCTGTGAATGCACTCACAATGTGAATATAAATACAAGCATCTTCATATAGTAACAAGATCTCTCAATGTAATCCAAGCCCCTTAGGTATTACACTTACAGAGATATTTCTTGAAAGTGAGCATCTAAATACATTAGCTTCCAAGATGTTCCTTTCCCAGATTTTCAATGGATAATTCATATGAGTATATTAATAAATAAAAGAGGGGATTCCGGTAGAATAAAAAGTATAACAAAATTTATTAAAATATATAATGATTCAAGGTACTCCTACCAAACATGTGTAAGCATAATCGCAGAACAAAAATGGCCTTTAATGGTCCAGACCAACTGGATCGCGTTTGTACAGTCAGATATTCATAAATGTAGGAGAAGCCCAGAGATTTTTCCACTTAACACAACCCCACCGACGCGTTTTTGACCCTTTGGTCTTTATCAAAGTAAAATCCCCTTTTATAAAGATCATTGGGTCGAAATGCGTTGGTGGAGTTGTGTGGAAAAGATCTCTGTGATTCTCCTACATTTATGAATATCTGACTGTGCAAACGAGATCCAGTTGGTCTGAACTATTAAAGACCATTTTTGTTCTGTGATTATGCTAACAGGAGGGGAACATTCTACAAAGGAAGAGAACACGAGGACATGCACTGACACTGGGGGGGAAGTAGGTTCAGAGGAAATGTGAGGAATAACGACTTCACAGAAAGGGTAGTGGATAAGTGGAATAGCCTCCCATCAGAGGTGGTAGAGGATAATACAGTAGAGCAATTTAAACATACTTGGGATAGACATAAGGATATCCTTACATAGAAATAAGAATTAAATAGGGTTTGAGGTGACCATAGGTTAACAAATGGTCAGACTCGATAGGCCAAGTGGTTCTTATCTGCCGTCACGTTCTTTGTTTCAGGTCGGTCTGCTCAGCGGGATCAGTCTTATTGTCGGAACAATTATCGGATCCGGGATCTTTATATCTCCTAAATCAGTGCTCAGAAACACAGGAGCGGTGGGACCATGTTTAATTATCTGGTCGGTGTGCGGGGTGATCGGTATTTTAGGTAAGTGAAAACAACTTAAAGCTCCGTATACAGCGGCTATAAAACTTACACACCCTCCTTTTGGACTTTTTCACATTTCTGATATCATGGAACCAAGATGGATTTATTGTTGATTTATACCACAGATCAATGCACAACACTCTGTAATGTCACATAACAATCAACAACTCTAAAAATTCTCCAATTACAAAACAGCTTGTTCGGGACAAATTCATGAAAGTCTTTGCAATCTTCTCATATGTTTCCCACGATTGGAGCTCTTCAATAATATTTTCTTGGATTTGCTTTGAATGTTTTTTTTTTAAATTGTTTAAATCTTCATGATGAAGCTCTTCTATGGAAATACACTAACTGGGAACTCGCTCAGACAGGTGTATTTGTTTCTAAAACAAATTATGTTTCTCTGTCCTACCACTGGGGGACACTGCGTTACCTTGGGGGTATGTATAGTAGGTGGGACTGGAGTTTGGCACTTATAAACTTGTTTGTTCCCCACTATGCCCCTCCTCTGCAGCTGACTTCAGTTGTTGTAAGTGCCTTCTGGAGAAAGGTCACTTCTGTATAGGCTCCTGCCTATACTTAGTTTAGCAGTAGGTTTTCCTGTTTTTATTTTTATTCCTTTTTTAGGTGCAGCGCTGGACTGCAAAGACCCAGTGGAGTGAAAGTCCCCAGGATTTCTTCACTCCTGAGTTCCAGCGCAGGTAAGCAGCACGCTTCCCTTGCACCTCTGCCGGCAGTCTACCCCTAGAAAACAACGAGCAAAGGGGCCATTTATGTTTATTAACGGCCTTATAGACCGCCGGGGCCATGGTTTAGTTATAGTATGCCTTTATAGGCAACTTCATGTGGGCACGTGTAGGCTTATTAACGGCCTTATAGATGGCCGGGGCCATGGTTTATTTAAAGTGTGCCTTTATAGGCAGCTTTGTATGGGGCGCATATGTGTGTTAACGGCCTTATAGGCGGCCGCGGCCACGTTTAAACAGGCGGGCGGGAGTGAGGGTGTCTCTGCCTCTCCTCCCCCCCTCCTCCGCCCCTAGATAACGAGCAGCAGCAGGGGAGAAGGACAAGCATCGCGCTCTGTAGAGGCGATGGAGTCAGTGAGACCGCACGCACCCTGGGCATGGCAGAGCGGCGGTTCTCACTTCCAGCAGCTGCAGCCATATTATATATATATATAGGCTGAGCGGCGGTGAGCAGAGGCGGACATGTTAGGAGAGGGGAGTACACCTCCCCCTCTCTCTCTCCCTAATGGCGCGAACGGTCGGCCATCTTGGATCCGGAGCACACACACATCAGTGCATGCTGATCCAGACTTCTGCCTCTCATCACTGGGTAATGTAGTATCGTTTTTAATTCTGTTTTTTAACGATTGTCAGCCTGTTTGCCACACAGTCAAGACCTTTATTTCAGGACCCTATGACTGCTGTATATATTATAGGATTACCTATTAGACAATATGGTAGTTTCCTATCCTCCTGTGACATATTTTGCTTGTTGGGTAGATGTACATTAATATGGGAATACATATCTGTATAATATTCCATATGGTGACTGTGGATGGACTTTTTCCATAAGTCTCGTAAAGGGAGTTTCATGTATATACACAATCCCTTTTGCTACGTATAGCCTGTGTTCATAAGTATTGTGGTTAACTTTTATACAGTTTTCCAAATATATGTTATGTCTGAGGAATTACCTGAGGGGTAATAAACACGCTGTTTTACATTCTCAGCATTATTTATGTGGCACAAAAATAATATACAGTGTTATCCCGTGGTAGGCGGGTTGGTCTGTATTGCATTGTGGATATGTGTGCGTAAATCCTAATAGCACACACACATATATATATACATATATATATATATATATATATATATATATATATATATATATATATATATATATATATATATATATATATATATATTACCTGTTTTAGAGATAGAACAGATTTATTCTGTGTCTTTTTCTTGCTGTTGTATCAGGTTACAATAGGCGAGTCTTCCAGGAGTAGAATACTCGCTGGTTGGCATACTCAAAAAATGTGTGTGTATATATATATATATATATATATATATATATATATATATATATATATATATATATATATATATATATATATATATATATATATATATATGTGTCTTCAATTTAATTGTTAGACAATGTTATAACCTGTTACTTTGCCTACCATTTCCTTATGTTTTCTAATGGATCAACTGGGAAATAGGAGTGACATTATATATGTGCGAAATGTAATTTTTAAATGATCTTTTCCACAGCTTAGCCCGAATGCCTCGGCACAGACTGCGGGTCTACAAACAGGGTGCTGCCATTTCGGTGTCAGCTGTTTTGCAGAAACAGGTCTGGTCTAAATCACTGTCGCTTCTGGTGGCCGAACACATTAAGGGGATTTTTAAGTCTGAAATGGTGCGTGAGTATCCCCCTTTTTCATGCTTCTACACACGTTTACACTGTGCTAGTTAAGCACCCACACAGCTTATATCTGTCCGCTAACACAGAAGCGGCATTACGCTGTTCAGGTATAAAACCATCTGCACAGAGATGCTGTTGTTCACCATCTTCCACAGATGTAGAGGATTTTATCTTGGACTGTTGCCACAGTCAAAATAAGGATGTTGTTCATTCCTCACCAGAGGATGTCTATTTCCATCTTGTTTTACTATCAAGAGGAATGTTCTTGCTGATTACACTTACGAGGTGTATAATCCCAACTTAAACTGTACCCAGTTTTTGCATTTGCAAGACTTGCAGTCTATCCTTGGTTTTCAATTTTCAACCTAAGCCTTACTGACACCCTAGTTGGGAAAAATGTTTTTCCTCATATCTTAGACTCGGTGTCTGTCTTTTGTCAAAGACCAGGTAGACAGTATTAGACTGGCTATGTTTTTCACCTCCCATAACTCTCCAGAGTCAATACAAGGGAGGTCCCTGTTGGTGACAATCCTGTGGCTCCTCTGTACTCTTGTTCTGCTGTCCCCAGCGGGAGCAGATATAGAAGTCCTCCTACGCAGAGCAGGGGCTGGTAACGGGTTTTATCTAGCGGCTCTCGGACAGAAGTGCTCTAGCCTTTATTCTCATTAAGGGTTAATGGGGTGGTTTGTATTCAGCCAACAGCATCATAGCTGGTAGGCATACAGCTATTCAGCTATGATACCTATAGTTAGCCACATGCTTACAGCACTTTGTTCCAATATCAGAACTCTCAATTTGTACTATTACAAATGAGTATCCAAAGGCTTCTGGCGGTGGGTGCGCTTTCTTTGTTTTATGTCAGCGACACCAGGCCATGTTTACGTGTTCCATCCGTTGATCCCCTTTGTTGGTGTGAGGTCTGGGTTCCACATTCCGAGTCAGGCTTAGCCTTACAGGGGTGGTTATAGTTTATGTGCTGTGGAAATCAGGTAAACATCCTTTGATTTGTGGACATTCCCCGAAGGTGGAAGTTATTTATTACATTCAACGCTTAGCTTTCAGCTAGACGTTTTCAGCCAGAACATTATACTTGCAGCCTCTCAGCAAGAAGCAGGGTTGCAATATTGGCTTCACTTTGAGCCTACCCAGCTCTTCGTTTATTCAAACACGATATAAGCGTTGGCTCATGCCTTATCTTCTAGTTCGGGGTTTTCAGTAGCTTACTACTGAAGAACACGCTCATCTCTTTTCTACACAGTTCCAAATTGCTCCTGGCAGAATTTCCTTTCAGTATCAGGAGTTTCTGTTTTGCAAAATAGGATACGAAGTTTCTACTTGTATCTTTGGCTCTCCTTGTTCGTAACATCTCCCATGTCTCAACAGGGAGATTCTTATCAAGGAAGGCTGATTTTAGGGCTTTGGACGTGCATAGCACCCCTTTGCCTTAATTCACTAATTTACCTTTCGGGTGGTGCTTAGTCACATTGTTTTTATTAGTGAGTCAGTTGTTCTTCTTTTACAGAGGGTCAAAAAACCTGTAGAGATTCGGTCTCAAAATGCAGTGCTGTTGCATATTTGTAGCACTCATGCAATTCCCGTATCCTAATGCAGGATAGGGGTCGACCTGTGTATGGTCGGAGGGGTGTTCCTTGTGCCATCCTATGGGCCAAGCTAGACCAACTTATTATTATTATTGAGGGCCGAATGCCTTAGCAATCAATCCTTTAACAGGTAGAGTGGATTACCTCAGGGTAATACCTTTGTACTCTCCTGGTTAGGTCATTGGGCTCTCTAACAGGGAGCCCAGGTTCTTTTCACATGTTAACCTGTTTTCTCTATCGGCTCTCAATCTAATGACCCTCAGGTGGATTTGTCCATAGCCAAGTCGGGTCTCCCTATAACTTAGGAGGTGATTCACAGCTCCTATTTACTAGTGGGAGTTCAAGAGTTTCTAGGAGGGGGCGCATCCCAGCTAGTCTGGTGGTCTGCCGTATGTCTCGCAAAACAGTGTTCTACTGTTTTAGGGGACTTGTGTTGTCGTCCCTCTTTTCCCGTTTTCAGAGCGGCCTCATCTCGTAGTTCGGCTCTTTTTATTTTCATCATCTGGTTTGACGCTGTGGCGTCGGATGGCTAACCTTTCCGGCTAGAGAATCCTTACAAGGATATGGTTGCTACCTTCAATTCAGCGGAAGAGATTCTTTCTCAGCTGTTTTCTTTGGGCTAGAAATTATATTCGATGGTGTAAATTTCTGGAATTTCACACGTCCCACTCAGGAATCTTTTAAAGAGTTTTCTTTACCAGCTGGCTTCTATGGGGTCTACGCCCTTCTTCTTTCAGCGTGCAGCTTCCGTGGCTCTCTGTCTAGCTCAGCGGAAGGTTGTTTTGCTTAAGTGGTTTCTTTATGCTCAGCCCACCCTTGGTTGGTTGTGGATTTCCAGGGAGTCTAGTTCTCGTTATCAGGAGGCTTGCTTTGGCCTCCGGTGACTCTCTGAATTAGTTAAACTGTTAGCTCATGGTATGAGTGCTTCCTGGTATATATGTCGGGCTTACGTTGTTAGCTCTCTATACGAGTGCTCCCTCAGATATCGCTGAGTTAGTTAAGCTGTTTGCTCATGGAATGAGTGCTCCCTTGTTTATCTGTGAATGGTTTAAGCACTGTATCAGTGTTCCCTTAGATATCACTGAGTGGCTTAAGCTGTTGCATCAGTGTATATGGTGGTCCTTTGTATATCATTGGGTGGATTGAGTTGTTGGCTCAATGCAGGCTGTTCTCTTGGATGTCACATCTCGTAGGGGATCTGGGGCGAGAGTGTGTATGGCTCTTCCTCATTTTCTTTATCAGAAACTTAGTGGCGGTTCGAGACATAATTGGTTATGACCATTAGTGCCTGCATTCCACTGACACAGAGATTGTAGTTCATCATTCTTGTGCCTCTTCTATTTGTGTAACGTTTCTCCGACGGGAGATAGTTTGTGCTCTTGTTCGCACAGTTCCTGTTTAGGAATTTAATGCCCATTTAGCCTCTCTAACGCTAAAGAGCGTAGGGGGGACAGGGTCTAGGTGGTCTCTTGCCACTGCATCACGACCAACATTCTGCCTGTTCCCCTCTGCAGGTTCCAGTGACTTTCACAGTGCACTTTCCAGGAGGGTTGCAGCTTTTTGTACGCCACAAAAGCGTCATTTAATGGCGCAGTTGTACAGAGTGGCAGCGTCTGTTTCTGCTGCATATTGTTTCTTTGTTGCATGCCTTTGCATTCACAAATGCAGGGGTTTGAACACAAAACATTGTGCACAGCCGTTCCAGAGCATTCCGCCCTTGGACACAGCTTTGGTAGCTCCCCAAGGTAAAGCAGTGTCCCCCAGTGGTAGGACAGAGAAAAGAGGATTTTTACTCACCGTAAAATCAATTTCTCTCACTACACTGGGGGACACTGCGCGCCCTCCCTTGCTCTGAAAGTAGTGCTATCTTTGGTGTTGCTTTCTAAATTGCTTCTTCTCTCTTCCTGGCTCGGTTATACAAAACTGAAGTCAGCTACAGAGGAGGGGCATAGTGGGGGAGGAGTCAGGGGAACAAACAAGTTTATAAGTGCCTAACTCCAGTCCCATCTACTATACCCCCAAGGTAACGCAGTGTCCCCCAGTGTAGTAAGAGAAATTGATTTTACGGTGAGTAAAAATCCTCTTTTTTGTATTTGTAATTAATTATGAATTCCTTAAGATATGCCTTTAAATATCACCTATTTACATATGTAGACCACTGTAAGTTTCTCAATCAGTTTTGGGGCCAATGCGCAAGTCATCTTCCAGGAAACAATGTCTGTCCTTCCTCTTACCTGGCTTCTTTATGGAGAACAGGTGTATGACCCCGGATCCTCCTCCTCTTCCTCCGGCTTATCTCTCTACAGCCAGATTATGTAACATTTACCATTCACTGTGAAATTAAGAGATTTTTCCTATTCCTTATGGTAAATGTTCTTTGCTATGCAAGGAAACTGACCACTCTCTCCTATAGCCTGTCCACACCACATATATGAGATGCTGCTTTTCTAAATTGTCTGCACACATTTAAATAACAGCGTTGGACAGAATCAATGATCCAGCATAATATAACAATCACATAGGCCTAACTCCCCATTCACACTGTCCCGTGTCTTCAGTGTCACCCGTTTTGTTTACATCTCCCCTCTAGATTGTAAGCTCTCACTAACAGTGCCCACTCAATTCTGTCAAGAAGGCGCCACAAATTACTTATGTGACCGTTTAATGGATCACTATACTATTCAGTGATAGCTGCATTGAACTGTTCTGTTAGGGAATGAAGTATTCTGTCCTCACTCCATTACTGACCGCTGACATCCCTCGTGTATATTTAGGACAGAGTCCTGGTGAGATCTGGTGCAGGTGAATGGATAACACTGTAGTCTCTCGCCCTGTCCCTTGGCATGATTTAACCACAAGCCAACAGTCACTGATGACTGACACAGCTCCCTTCTAACATTACTCCAGATGAGTAAGAGAGCATGGTGGATTTACACATCAGACCATCTGATGTGTTAGTGAGGACAGGGGCAGTGACATGATGTGAGGAGGGGAATGGAGGCAGCAGGAAGCCACAGACCGAGAGTTATATAGTAGAATGAGCAGGGTCCCCCAGCAGCACAGAGTATATCAGGAGATGAGTGATGTGTTAGTAAGGACAGAGCTGCATGTGACAGGGGCAGTGACATGATGTGAGGAGGGGAATGGGGGCAGCAGGAAGCCACAGACTAAGAGTTATATAGTGGAAGGAGCAGGGTCCCCCAGCAGCACAGAGTGTAGCAGGAGATAAGTGATGTGTTAGTAAGGACAGGACTGCATGTGACAGGGGCAGTGACATGATGTGAGGAGGGGAATGGAGGCAGCAGGAAGCCACAGACTGAGAGTTATATAGTGGGAGGAGCAGGTTCCTCTAACGGTTTGGATACTGTGCTGTTACAGACACCCCTATTATTATTCTCTTTTATTTATAGGGCGCCACAAGATATCCGCAGCACAATACAGATTACAAACAATAAGACTGCACAAGGTATAACCGCACAGAACAATAAACGAGTAACACTGTAACGACTAAAGCTCTGAGCACAGCTAATAGTATCCAGCTACAAGACTGAAAGGAGAGAGGGGAGCAGGGTGAATTAGGCACAAGCTGAGAACCTGTACCCAAAGCTGAGGGCACAGATAACCGGTAAGGAGCTAGTGAAGGTGGTGGAAAGATATGCAGGAGCAGAGGCAAGGGCGGTAAGCCTAAGGAGGAGGTGGCCAGTGTAGCTGGGGCAGCAATAATAGGTAGTGATCTATATGAACTAATATCACTACTATGCATTGGAACATATGGTCTTTTATATTAAGGCATCAGTGACGCATTACATCACATTTGGAAATAGAATGTGTAAGATGAAGTTTGTTGTTGTGTATTTCCAGGCGCTCTGTGCTTTGCAGAACTCGGCACAATGATAACCAAGTCTGGGGGTGAATATCCCTACCTGATGGAGGCCTTTGGACCTATCCCAGCCTTCCTCTTCTCCTGGGCCAGCGTCATTGTGATGAAACCCTCTTCGTTTGCAATCATATGTCTGAGCTTTGCCGAGTACACGTCAGCGCCATTCTATCCCGGCTGTGAGCCCCCGCAAGTGGTCATCAAATGTCTGGCAGCTGCCGCCATCTGTAAGTATAGTGTCTTCTACTGACGTCTAGGGATCAGGACAGGAGGATACGTGAATTCCCAGGAATATTGGTACCACGTGGCTGCCTCCGCGCAGACGGCTCCACCTTAAGGCTGATTCTTTGGAATATACATAATAACTTTAAAGCAGTTTTGGTTTTTTTATACATATTTGTGAGTTTGTTGCTAACAGTTCATCTTGATATTATAAATGACGCTTCGGCTGTGACATTGGCGATATTACATCGGTGAGATTGATGTTTGCTCTATGGCGTCTTTTATCCCGCAGTGTCCATCACGGTGGTGAACAGCATGAGCGTGAAGCTGGCCAGTTATGTGCAGAATTTCTTAACTGTGGCCAAGTTGATCATCGTTGTAATCATCATCGTTAGCGGCATCGTCCTATTGATACAAGGTGCGTTCTATCTCGGGATGAGTTATGTTCAAACACAATCTACCATCAACAGAAGAGACAAATAGACTAAGGGGGGAGATTCAGTTACCGTCACAGTCCCGCAGGAGCCGCGCGCTTAATTTAAGCGGCCCCTAAGCGAGGGAAGTGGAGTGAGCGAGAGGGAAGTAGAAATTGAAGTAACATATAGAAAGACGAGCAAAGCATTCTGTCTCGGTGCTCACTTCTCTCTCTCTCTCTTATAACATTCAATCTACTTCTCTCTGAGAGAAAAGTAGAGTAATAGAAAGAGACATAGGGCTAGATTTACTAAGCTGCGGGTTTGAAAAAGTGGAGATGTTGCCTATAGCAACCAATCAGATTTTAGCTTTCATTTATTTAGTACCTTCTACAAAATGACAGCTAGAATCTGATTGGTTGCTATAGGCAACATCCCCACTTTTTCAAACCCGCAGCTTAGTGAATCTAGCCCATAGAGTGTCAGAGAGGGATGTATAAGGAGAGAGAAATAAAATGTGGATTAAAAATGGGTAATAGAGTGCGCAGCAGCAGAGTGGGAGGTAGGGTGCTCAGCAAGAGTGGGGAGGTAGGGTGCTCAGCAGCAGAGTGGGGAGGTAGGGTGCTCAGCAGCAGAGTGGGGAGGTAGGGTGCACAGCAACAGAGTGGGGAGGTAGGGTGCTCGGCGACAGAGTGGGGAGGTAGGGTGCTCAGCAGCAGAGTGGGGAGGTAGGGTGCTCAGCAGCAGAGTGGGGAGGTAGGGTGCTCAGCAGCAGAGTGGGGAGGTAGGGTGCGCGGCGACAGAGTGGGGAGGTAGGGTGCTCAGCAGCAGAGTGGGGAGGTAGGGTGCTCAGCAGCAGAGTGGGGAGGTAGGGTGCTCAGCAGCAGAGTGGGGAGGTAGGGTGCTCAGCAGCAGAGTGGGGAGGTAGGGTGCTCAGCAGCAGAGTGGGGAGGTAGGGTGCTCAGCAGTAGGGTGCTCAGCAGCAGAGTGGGGAGGTAGGGTGCTCAGCAGCAGAGTGGGGAGGTAGGGTGCGCGGCGACAGAGTGGGGAGGTAGGGTGCGCGGCGACAGAGTGGGGAGGTAGGGTGCGCGGCGACAGAGTGGGGAGGTAGGGTGCGCGGCGACAGAGTGGGGAGGTAGGGTGCTCAGCAGCAGAGTGGGGAGGTAGGGTGCTCAGCAGCAGAGTGGGGAGGTAGGGTGCTCAGCAGCAGAGTGGGGAGGTAGGGTGCTCAGCAGCAGTGTGGGGAGGTAGGGTGCTCAGCGACAGAGTGGGGAGGTAGGGTGCTCAGCGACAGAGTGGGGAGGTAGGGTGCGCGGCGACAGAGTGGGAGGTAGGGTGCACAGTAACGCTTGATACACACCTAAGCAATTGTCACACAGATCACGATTCATGACCACTTGTTCAGATATAACAAGAGAGTGTTTATGGTCCCACAATCATGTTTTATCATACCAAAGCACACTGTATCTGTTGGTTTTATAAACTTCCTAAAAATCACGATCAAAGATGTCGAGCAAATGTGGTTGTTTTTGCTGCCTTGTAAAGAGAAGTTTCCCTTTACAAGGCAGCGCTGCTTTAAATTTAAACGTCGAAGACGCCGAACTCGCGGGTGTTGAAGAACCCGGAGCTTCATACATTTACCCCCTGATCTTTTCATTAGTTGGTTATGACAGATGATCACAGATCTGAAGGTAAATTGTGTAGGTGTGTACACAGGAATTGGCATGATCATCGGGACTTTCAATCGTTGGTGAATTCATTACAGAAATTGCATCTGCAGTAAGATTGTATATGTATGTACCCAGCTTAACAGAGAGGAAGACAGAATGCACAGACTGTGACACGCAGAGGTTATTGATGTCCGTTATTTTGTCTTTTCTCCAGGAAACACACAGAACTTTTCAAACAGTTTTGAAGGTTCCAGCATCACAGCTGGGGGGATTAGTCTGGCGCTATACAACGGCCTGTGGGCATATGACGGATGGTAAGAAAATCTACTCTATAATTACACATTGGTGCTGGGTCACAACCCATCTTCACCTGACAGCCCTTTTAATAAAGGGTGCAATGAACTAGCTGCAAATAGATTCTTCCATTAGTACTAACCACAAAAATATCAACGTCATTTTTGCAGACAGTTCAGCACAACATCCTCTATAAAACTACGTATTTGGAGACCAACAAACACATGATAAATTATTGACATTCAAAACAATAAACTTTTTTAAACTGGAGGCTGGTTTCAGACATGGCGTGGAAGAATAATGATTACAATGTTGCTGGATGGGAGAATAGGCTCTTGTGTACTATTTATAGATGTAAACTGGGTGGTCAGCAGATCAGATCTTGTACAGGAAGTAACACATTATTCTCACACAAACAGTGTTGAGTGTGAGTAATACCAGGCAGTTTATGTGGTCGGATACAATGGTTCAGACCGTGGCCCAAGTGTCTCTGCGCTATAAGTGGAATGTCAATAGCCTCAAAATTTGCAGTTATTCCTTAGAAATAATATCCATGCACATTAAGGGCCTTATTTAGAGTCGGACGCATTCTGCGTCTAAGATGTACATGAAAGAGCAGGAGTGGGAGTGTGCTGTAGCTTGGTAGGGTATTATGAGTGGCATGTAACCCGTTGCGTCCCACTCGTAATACCCTACCAAGCTACGACCAGTTGCCATAGCTAACTACTTGCACCACCTAATTCCTGCTGCACTTTTTCTGTCTTTTTTGAAGTGTGTTTCACCTGCATCTTGATCCAACTAGGGTAGTTTTTGCGGGTAGACGGCCATAGTATCTACATTATTCACGGTCACACCTACATAACTCCGTGTTTCACCCTTTCCCTCGTACTGAGACACAACTTGTCGCAAGTGTACACTGCGTCTGAAAAGCAGACGGAACTGCTGGTTACTGCGCATGCACGTCAGTGGAAATGTGCAGGATGCACCTGTAACAGACTTTTTGTCCGACTCTAAATGAGGTCCTATGTGATGACTTTAGTGTTTGTTACAAGTAGTTATTTATATGTGTTATAATATCTATTTAATAATGCAGAGTGTGTATTATTGGGGTATAAGGAAGATCACAAGGTCAGAGGATGATTGATGCTTTCAGACAGTGAACTACAGTTACTATAAATATCCTTAGTAGGTAATATATATTTTTCCTGATCAATAATTTAGTATGAAGATCACTTTTATATTTGTGTATTATATCACTTCTCACCCTTTTCTTATCCTACAATTATTAATCTTTTCCCATACTTCCCAATTATAACAATATTACCTTTGTCACCTCCTGTATGTATTAGAAACGGTCTTAGAGCATTTTATTAAGTGATCTTCATGCTGTTGGAATGTAATTATCCAGCTGCCCCCGGCTACAAGGGCCACTCGTCCTATAAACAGATTCTCTGCCTGATAATACGCTCTCAGTGGGATCAATCTGACATCTGTGAATTATTTCATTCCCTCTAGGAACCAGCTCAATTATATTACAGAGGAGCTGAAGAATCCATACAGGTGAGACGTGAACGCAGGAAGCTTGATGTGATTTATTATAAGGGATGCAGAGAAGTAGAGATTTAAATATTGATTTTGCAGAAATGAGTTGTGAGCTTCTAACTCCTCTTCCGTCATCGTGGACTCCAGGGAAAATTACAGCTGAGATCTTTAAATAAATCCTGTTATTTAAAATGTGTGGACAGATTTAGAAGGGGGTTTGATGTATCCTAGCTCAATGTTAACAAAAACCAAAACATCACGTGTACTACAGGGGCGGTACACCTGTCAAACCGTAACGCAGGTGTCCTAAGGCGACCTCAGGGAGGACAGGAAACCTCCCCTGGAGCAGAAGGGCAAAGCTTTTGCCCTTCTGCTCCATGGAAGGTATCTGTCCTCCCTGAGCTCGCCTTAGGATTTGGTTTATTCTCGGCATACAAAGAAAATTGCAATTGTGCTGCCTGCATCGTGACATGATTTATGCAGGTGCAAATTTAACGAGGGCCAATGTGAGAATGGACTTTAAATGCCTATTGTAAGGTTCATTGTTCTCTGGGACAGAGGCCTGTAGATTGTTTCAATAGCAGAACCAGCACTAGTCTTGTTTTTTAAGACACGTGTTTCACCTAATGATAACGGACCGTGTGCTGGGCAATGTGAAGCTATTTGTTTAGTAGAAGTGGATAAAATAAATTTCTAGTCCCTTTTATATAAAATAGCAACCAGTGGCATGCCTACAATCATAACATCTCCTGGTACAGTGTATATAAATGAAAGTATTTTCATGTACATAAATCCACCTAAACCTCATATAAAAAGTCCTTTATTAAGAAATGAAAATAACTTGGGTTCATTTTTAATGTATTACAACAGAAAATTGGCAGGTTATTTATTAAGGGGCTAAAATAAAATAAATCCTGCTCCACCTTTTGTCTTTCATCTGATTGGTAAGAGCCAACAACAAATTCAGTTTGTAAAGTGTAGATTGAAGGAGCAATGTGAATGTGCTGCCATCTAGTGGCTTTTTCTGTCATTACTCAGATATGAAGGTAAAACATATTTTTTTTTTTTTTACTTCGTCACAGAAATCTTCCTCTGTCCATCATACTTGGGATTCCATTGGTCATGGCCTGTTATCTGCTCATCAATATTGCCTATTTCACGGTGATGACTCCTACAGAGCTCCTGCAGTCTCCGGCCGTTGCTGTGGTATGTTAGCAGAGTATTATTCCTTCATCGTCTGGGTCACTATCAACAGGAGCTCTGTAGCAGATGGATTGTGTTAATGTGACTGTAATGAGAAGCCTGTGGCCACAACATATCTCTCACCTCTCCGCACGTAGTATATTCTTATGAAGCCCCCAGTACACCTTACACTGTATGTTTGTCACTGGCCCTTAGTAACCCCTCTCCATCCATACCATATAGTTTTTAAAATTATTTCTACATAAGGTAAAAAAAAAAAAAAGACGTTGACATCTCCAGTGTTTTGTGTAACATATGTTTTGTAGGATAATCACTATTTTTAGAATGGAGATGTATTTACAACCATAGTAATATTACACTATATATGTTACTATTTATAAAAAGACAACATTGTACATGCCCCTATACTGAATGTAGTATACATTGGGCTCTGAGCATTAGTGTGAGTGGGAGAACTGAACATGAGACCCAGGATAGTCACCATCCGCCACAGCTCAGGGTGTGAACCTGGTTGGTTTGACCAGAAGTTGGTGGGTAACTGGTACCTCTATACTGCGGCTCCTCACGGGTGTTGTGGAAACGAGTTGTAGTTAAGACACTGTGTTGTTTATTCCCCAAAGTACATTTTCTGCTTCCTTGCAGACGTTTGGAGATCGCGTCCTGCACCCAGCAGCCTGGATGGTTCCATTATTTGTGGCATTTTCTACAATTGGATCCGCAAACGGAAGTTGTTTCACAGCCGGCAGGTTAGTCACAGTCTACCGCTATGCCCTGATTGGACACAGACAAGCACACAGTCCAATCAGAACAAAGCCCAGTCTGTAGCTAATCAGTCTCCAAATAGATATATAGTTCTGAGAGTGCCATCTACACTTGGTATCTACTTATTGATTACTTTCTCTCTGGCAATTGCTCTCATCTGTTAGTGTCCACTAATATTATAAAATAACATTGTTTTCTTCATACACACATACATATATAATATATTTTTTAAGACCTTAGTTGACAACAAATTGATGGGCAGGTCGTATGTCTGAGCCCATCTTATTGCATATTGATACTGTGGCTAAACTCACATATTGTAATCTACAATTTTTTTCTTGTGGGTTTCTATATAGATTTTCTTTGTGTATTTTTTTTTATAAAAAATAAATAAATCCAAAATCAAATAGTTAGAAGTAATTAAAAGTTGTTAAAAAACACAAGAAATGAATATAATCCTGGTGTTTTCCTTCTGCAGACTGACGTATGTGGCAGGACGTGAAGGGCACATGCTGAAATTTTTGTCTTACATCAGCGTGAAGCGCCTGACCCCGCTGCCGGCCATTGTGTCCTATGTAAGTCAATGTGATAAATATCACATCGGGGTAATAATATCTCATCTATCTGGTCTTTCAGAGCAATTAATTCGGCTGAGGCAGGTAGGGGCAAACGGAGACTAAAAAGCAGCCTGGTTTATTGCTATGATGACACAACAGAAGAAAATACCGTGCAGTTGTCATTAAATAACAAGAGAACTTCCTGAGAATTACATTCATCATACAACTCAAGAGGAGTGGGGTACTGTGCACTTGTCTATATATCATACGAGCCCACTTCTTGGACTTCCCCTCCAGAAGATCCCGGAGTGGAGCTTCAACGGAGAGTGATGATGCGATTTGTATCACTAGGCCCGCCCACCACTGCACAATCATGCAAATTGCGCCCTCGCTCTGCAGAGGCGGGGCCTGGTTAGGCAAATTGCATCATCAAGGCTCCTGCCCACCACCCAGTATACAAGAAAGAAAAGCAGGATCCGGGAGGGCTGCCTACTCTGCTGAGAGTCTCCAGGACATTCCGGGAGAGTAGGTAGCTATATTTTGAGTGGTTCTGGGTAGCTGCACCTTATAGTATAGACCTGTACAGAAAACTAACATTTTTCTGAAAATCCTAGAGGGACATTTATATTGGCATATAAATATATATATATATCATCATCATAATTTATTTATATAGCACCAACATATTCCGTAGCGCTTTTTCCCCTATCTATGATGTCATAGGGGGGTCCCTCGTGACATCACAGGATTTCCTCTGCTCAGTGGGGAGATCCAGCAATCACTCTGAACAGAATGTACAGTGATTGGGTGGCCAGGTCTGACCACCCCACTGGAGTCCACGGCTGTGATTGACAGCTGAATTCTGGGTCTGTAGCTGTCATAATAAGGGGCCCTTTATAAATGTGACTGCAGGTTGCTAATGTAAATATGCTGTTGGCAACATGATTAGAACCTATATACATTTATTGTGTAGACACCATTTAAAAGGAGGGAGAAGGGGGGGGATTGTCACGACATCCTCTGCACAGTGCAGAGAGGTCACCAGGAAGTGGGCGTACTCCTATGACTGTGACTGGCAGACTATAGGGTGCACTTGAATACACACACAAAAAATATAAAGTGATCATATAAAATATATGTATATTAAATTAAATGTGTGTGTATATAATATGTATTTCTCTCCCCTCCACAGGGTATTATCGGAATGATTTACATTATCCCTGCTGATATTAACACCCTCATTAACTACTTCAGCTTTGCTGTATGGATTTTTTATGGATTAACCATCGCTGGGCTTGTCGTTATGAGATTTACCAAGAAAGATATGAAGAGGCCAATAAAGGTACATTATATATTACGTAGTCTCTCTTCCCCGCAGAATGGAATCTATAGGAAGTGTCAGCCTAATAGATAGTATAGAATGATGAGCATATGAGTGATAGAACGGATGCTTGGCTTCAGTGATTTTATGATATATTATTACCAGATCACTCAATCACAACACGACTGTGCTATGTACAGCAACTGGGAGAGATGCTGGTTTACATAGATGGGTGTAATCGCACTCTGTGATTACAGAGGGTATTAATCATTACACAAGCAACACATATTTTGGAATAGCAAAATGTAAACGGATGTGGAAAGCTATTAGTATGGTCCCAACTGCAATTAACATAATCGATGTGTTAGAGCTCATGCAGTATTCCATATAGAACCTGACTTTGGTAAACGGCTCTAAATATCACACAGCATCGTGGTCATTCATCCCGGTGCCTGCACAATATTCAGCCCCAAACACCACAATATCAGACACGCTCAGTATCCCAGTGTTTAGGGCTGAGCCGCGGTTTACAACTTTATTTGTATGAACAACAGCTGTGTGCAGACAGCGAGGTCAGATATTCACAGCAGTCATGCAGTCAGCAGAACATGTCATGTTCCGGAATGATGTATGAGCACATTAAACGCTTGTCTGAATGCAGCCATCAAACTGTCAGAACTGTGCAATCTGACGCCACTATCTCATTACTAAACAATTGCCTGCCTGTGTGTCATTGATTAGAACAAGGTTTCCTAACTCTCTTACTTAACTCCATCTACATATAGTTCTATTGTCCAGACAGATTTATTTTTTTATGGCTTTGGCTATGATAGATAAGATCATGTTTGTGCATTTGGTACAGATGTATCTACACATATCTGTGGTCATATTGTATGTCAGGGTATATAAAATGGAGGCAGAAGTCCCTGCACCTGGTTGTGGTTTAAGGGCTTTGTACACAGGTGAAGTCATCTGTCCAAACAAATTTAATAATTACTGCACCTGTTCCCACTGGTGGAAGCTCTGAAAGATCTGGTGCCGATAGCTGAGGACCAGAGTTGGGTAACCTGTGGTTCTCTAGTAAGTGTCAGCGTGCCCTGCCAGTAAGAGCAACATTCCCTCTGCTCATGGGGTCCTGGCTTGCTGCAACTTGTGGTTCTCCAGTTGACGTACATGGTCCATGACCCTGTTCTAGATACCAGCACACTACAAGGCTTACTGTACACTTGGGTAATTGGCAAGTAATTCTGTAATGGTTTTTTCTTCTTTCAGATTCCCATAGTGATTCCCATTGTGATGGTTCTGGTCTCCGCTTATCTAGTGTTGGCTCCCATCATTGATGAGCCTGAGTGGGCCTATCTGTACTGCGTGCTCTTTATCTTCAGCGGACTCATCTTCTACTTCCCCTTTGTGCACTACAAGGTCAAATGGGCTCAGAAGATAACAAGTAAGTTATAGTGTGATTTTACCGCTGCATCGATCATGTGACTATTCTTATGGCTATGCTATTTAATTAATGGGTTACAGCAGAAGATCAGGGCGTAACTCTTTTGCCCGCCAAGAGTGCGTGCCAATTCTGCAGTTCGCATGACTGGGCCAAAACTTCACGGTAATAGCCTTTGTTACGGTTGGTGTATCGGGTCATTTTTACATTGGTTTTCTTCTAGGATCATATAGTGGAACAAATATAGTGAGTATTCTACAAAAGAGGAGGAATCTGAAAATGTTCTTAAAAATATTTCTGAATAAAATTCTTAGGAAATCATTTCTCCCAAAATCATCTACATTTTGCTATGTAATAAAAGCTCCCAGTACAGACTATGTAGCTGCAGAAGATTCCACAGTAAATAGTCAAATATGTCTTTTAATTGAGTAAAATGAGATTTTATTCAAAATGGTAACTCTCTACCTGAAAACATTCTATGGTCTCTATGGAAAAGGTTGAGAGGGGAATTCTGAGACAATTAGTATTTTATATTGATATCTGCATTTCCAACTGCCCTTGTGTCTCTATACTTAATTAAATTATACAAAACAACAGTCAACAATCGCATAACTCGTTATTTTAATTGCACTATTTGATTGTCTTATCACCTGAAATTTGTTAGCACACTCTTTACAAATGACTGATATTGTAAGTTATACAATTACATTGCTGAAATATCTGTTAATGCCTTTTTTTAAAACCAAAATAATCACTCGTATGTGATGCTGATGTTACTTTATTTTTCTATGCAAAATGTACAATCAAATGTAAATTTAAAAAAATAAAAATAAAAAATGGTATTTTTCTATTTATATTAAATCATTGTCTCTGAATCAAATGGGGGACACGGAACAGGAGCTTGGGCACTTTAAATTTACTGGCAAAAGCTCAAGCTCCTCCCCCACTGGCTGCTAGCAGGTGCAGGGCTGGTTGTTTTGGTAGCTGCTGGGGCAGATTCTTTCTGTTACTAACTTTGGATTATCAGCAAGAATGTATTTTAACGAATGGACACCCGCTCGTCCATAACGACAGTGGGTGCACAATGGAGGTACCGCCGTCAGTGCCTGCTCCCAGCGTGGGAATGCATCTGGGGGGAACCTGGTCACTTCTGACAAAGGTGCTGACCGGAATCCCAATGCCTACAGCCTTTTGTACCAATGCAGTGCTGCAGAGTAAGCTGTGGATTTCAGAGTCAGGCGCCAGGGTCTGCACCAGGGAAACAGTGGGTTCCCCAGGTGACGGGGGGTGGGGGGATGGTAGTTGTTTGTTTTGCGTCAGGTGGAGGCTCCCTGCTGGAGCTTGTTCAGCACCTTCTCCTTGACATACTTCCCACTATGGCAAGCCCAACAAAATGTGCAGGCACACTGAGCCAACGTGGGGCAGCAGCAGCTCCTGTCTCCTTCCAATCAGACCCTATTCCTACAGGGGAATTTTAGTTTGGGCTGTGTTTTCTTCTCTCTCTCGTTCTTTAGCTTCCCTCACTTCTTTCAAATGTCTAGCAAGGGGAACATTTCCAGGGCTCAACCTGGTAGAGCAGGCAAAAACCACTTAAAGGTACTGTTATCTGGCAAGGATGAGCTATGTGCAGCATGCGAGGTTAAGGACCAGTGTCCATGATCACCAGTGGGAGCTGCATCTGACACACCAGCGTGGACTCGGGACCTGGCTAAGTCAGTGTATGGTCTGATGCAGGTCTCATCAGCCTTGAAAAGGACTTTGGATTCTGCTTCCACATCCAGAACTGTCCGTTTCTGACAGTTATATGGTTCTGGGAAGAGTCCAATGCAAAGCTTTCCTCCCAGGAGGAAGGAGAAGAGGTCTCTTCAATCACCAAAGAGGATAGTGTGCAGGAACTGGAGCCTTTAGTGCATGCTGTTCAGCAGGTACTAAATATTCAGGACAGTGAGGAGCCCGAGAGCTCAGACAATTCACTGTTCAAGAGGCAAGTGCTGTTTGAGATGTGGTTTAAACTGGATCTCAGGTTCCAGGTTCCACACCACTTAGACGAGCTGACATGACGTACTAGGAATTTTCTCCTCTGGTAGATGCTCCCATAGCTCGTCTGTCAAAGAAAACCACCACCAGCCCAATCCCTAAAGTTGGTAACCGTAAGGATAACATGGGAAGCTGGAGGTTTCCCTCACATACACTTTCACAGTCGCAGGGGGCATACATTAGACCCAACTTAGTCACGGCTTGGTTAAATACAGTGGTGGAAAGGTGGTCAGAGGAGTTGAGTGATGGAACATCCAGGGCGGATTTGCTCACCATAGTCAAACATTTCCATGAGGCTTATAAATATCTACGGGAAGCAGCAATTGACGCTGAGGTCTCACGAAGTCCATAATCTTTACCTCAGCGGTAGCCGCAGGCAGGGCCTCGTGACTGAGGGCCTGGAAGGCAGACACAGACTAAAAAGATTCTGGAGTCACTACCTTTCTTGGGGAAGGTTTTGTTTGGTCCTGAGCTGGACAAAATCATCTCATTAGCTACAGGCGGTGGGAAAGCTCTTCTTCTTGCAAATGCTCCCAGGCCTTGTGGCTCTAGTTTTCATTCCTATGTGTTAAAGATCATAGATCTAATCAGGCCTCCCCAAAAAAATGGTTCTTCACCACAGTTCTTCCCAGAGACCCAGTAAAATGTTGGGCACTGTAGGAAGCCGCCCCGGAACCAGTCCGCATGACGGGCATTTTGCTCCTCCGCTGTCGTCAGTGGTAGGAGCCCGTCTCCTTTTGTTCAGAGATCGGTGGTTTCAGTCTATCACTGATGTCTGGATTCGGTCGGGGGGTGGTGAATCAGGGTTACAAGATCGATCTGATCGGTCTTCCTCCCAGACGGTTCTTTTCCACAGGGCTTCCGGCTTGTCCAAGAAAATGATTGGCGTTAACAGAAGCGATTCACTCTCTTCTTTCGTCCGAGGTGATTATTCCGGTCCCTCATTCTCAAAAAGGTTTGGGGTTTTTATTCCAACCTTTTTCTGGTGCCAAAACCAGACGGCTCTTTAAGACCAATTCTCAATCTAAAAGATTTGAACAGCCAGGTCAGAGTGCCCAGCTTCAAGATGGAGCAGTTAAGCTTGGTCATTCCCGGCATGGAACAAGGAGAATTTATGGTGGCTCTAGACATCAAGAATGCATATCTCCATGTGCCTATTTGGAAGGGTCATCAGTCTCTTTTGAGGTTTGCAGTTCGATCAGAGCACTTCCAGTTTTAGGCTCTTCCCTTTGGTCTGGCCACAGCCCCACGTATCTTCACCAAAATCATGGCGGTCATGGCTGCTTTCCAGGGGAATTACAATCATTCCTTACCTGGACGATCTTCTTTTAAAGGCAGATTCTTCAGAGAGGGTTCGGTCGCATATTCAAGTTGTAATCCAGACTGTGGAGTCTCACGGCTGGATTTTCAACTTCAAGAAATCCAAGTTGATCCCATCCCAGCGGATGGTGTTTCTGGGTCTTTTATTCGGCACCCAGCTGCGACAGGTGTTCTTTCCTCAGGACAAGATTCTAGCCTTGCAGAACTTTGTGAAATCCCTGTTGGTGGCAAGAAGATCATCGGTTCATTTTTGCCATGAGACTTCTAGGCAAGATGGTATAGTCATTCGAGGCGATTCAGTCCGCTCGGTTTCATGCACGGCAGTTCCAGTTGGAACTTCTGTCGCAATGGAACAAATCCCATTGGAATCTGGCGAGTCAGGTTTTTCGCCTGTCTCCACAGACGCATCAGTCGCTGCTTTGGTGGTTACAGAAGCAGAATCTCACCAGGGGATGCATATTCTCAATTTGGAATTGGACTCTGATAACAACGGATGCCAGCCTTCCATGTTGGGGGGCTGTCTGTCTTCACGCTCGGTTTCAGGGCTTTGGACTCAGAAGGAATCCAAGCTTCCTATAATGTCTTAGAACTGCGAGCAGTGTTTCATGCTCTTATGAGTGCGCGACACTTGCTGCAGGGAAGTCCAGTGAAGATTCAATAGCACAATGTCACAGCAGTGGCATATCTCAACCATCAGGGCGGCACCAAGAGTCCCTTGTCCATGCGGGAGACTCACAAGATTTTTCAGTGGGCCGAAGCTCACGTTACAGCGCTCATGGCCATCCTTATTCCCGGAATAGAAAATTGGGAATCAGATTTCCTAAGCAGGCAGACTCTGTACCCGGGAGAATGGTCCAGAGTGCAGTTAGTGGAATGATGGGGTCAGCCGGATGTCTACATGATGGCATCTTGGTTCTGTCCCTTGGAGGTACCGCTTAGTGTACCTTTTTCCTCCGGTAGCCATGCATCCACGAGTATTAAAAAAGGTGAAGAGAGAGGATGTTCCAGTTCCTCTAGTGGCGCCAGATTGTCCGCGCAGGGCCTGGTACACAGACATGCTCTTCATGGCAGGAGGTCGGTCGTGGCGGTTGCCGATTCACCCAGACCTGTTGACTCAGGGTCCCTTTCGGCATCTAGGTTTGCAACGTCTGGCTTTAACGGCATGGCTGTTGAAGCCATGATCCTAAGAGATAAGGGTTTTTCCGATCAGGTGGTGCAGACCATACTCCGTGCACGGAAACCGGCTATGGCAAAAATATATCATCGAGTCTAGAAGACATATATTGGCTGGTGTGAAAGGAAGGGATATCCTATGTCTTTTCGTCTGGCCAGGTTACTTGCAGGACGGCTTGGATGCAGGTTTGCGTCTTAGTTCTCTTAAGGGTCAGGTGTCAGCAAGTTTTCTTTGAAAGAAGACCGAAAGACTTGTCATACCTGATGTGCAAACTTTCATTCAAGGTGTTCTCCATGTACAACCTTCATATGTTCCTCTGGTTCCGCCATGGGATTTAAATCTGGTGTTGAGGGCTTTACAGCATCCACCGGTTGAACCCTGTGGATTTCAAATTTCTAACTTGGAAAACTGTTTTTCTTTTGGCCATTTCTATGGCACGCAGAGTTTCAAAGCTTGCGGCCTTGTCTTGCAGGCTTCCTCTGCTGGTTTTTCAGGAGAATAGGGCAGTTCTTCGAACCAAGCCCTCTTTCCTTCCTAAAGTTGTGTCTAGATTTCATCTGAATCAGGACATTGTCATTCCTGCTCTGACTGATTCCTCGTCTTCGGATAACGATGAGTCTATTCGTTATCTCGATGTCGTCCGTGCCTTGCATATATATGTAAAAAGGTCACAGAAACTGCTCAAGACTGAGGATTTGTTGATTCTCTACGATGCTCACAAAAGAGGTTGGCCAGCTTCAAAAGTGACGATTATTAGGTGGATTACGGCGGTTATCCGTCAAGCTTATAGTGGGGCTGGGGAGCCTGTCCCAGATAATCTGCGGGCACATTCTACAAGGTCTGTGAGTGCTTCCTGGGCGGCCTGCAGTGGTGCCTCCAACGAACAACTGTGTAAAGCGGCCACGTGGTCGTCTGTACACACTTCACTAAGTTTTACAAATTTAATGTGTTTGCATCTAGGGGTGCAAGTTTTGGGATAAAGGTGTTTCGTGCCACTTCTGAGCGTTCCCTCCTGTGAGCCAGCTTTGGGATGTCCCCAATGTTCCCGGTTTCCCCCAAGGAAGTGAGAGAAAATGGGATTTTTATACTTACTTAAAATCCGTTTCTCAATCTATTGGGGGACACCAGGCGCCCACCCGTAACGCTCTGATTTCTCCTTCTGTTTGACATGTTGTCTGGTTGTTAAGAGAATGTTGTTTTGTTAAGTTTATTCTCTTTTCTTGGGTTTCTATCTCCGTTTTCTGTGGGCTTGGTTAAACATAGACTGGGCTCTAACAGGAGGTGGGGTATAGAGGGGGAGGAGCTAGGGCTTAGTTAACTAACATTAGCCAGTTCGCCTGTCCCTATTCTATACCCCAATGTTCCCGGTGTCCCCCAATGGATTAAGAGAAACGGATTTTACGTAAGTATAAAAATCCAATTTTTGCTATCAACAGTCTGTATACTGTTCTTGTATCATATCAGCATGAGTCTGTGTTGAGCGCTGCTTTCTTCTACAATGTAATATTACGTAGGTTGGACCATCCTACTCCTTTAACCTGGCTGCTACACAGACTTCAGCCTCTGGTTAGTGCGCAGATTGTTCTCTTTAATACTATAAAAAAACCTGGAGACTCTCCGTCCAGGGGGTATAAAGGGAAGGCAGCAGGCCAAACAAGGTTGTTCGTTTTAGTGCCATACTCCCTTCCCTGCACACCGCCCTCTATACTTTATGGTGAGCGGTGTCCCCCAAATGGCTGTGCAAGAAAAAAGAGGCTGTACTTAAATATGGCGCTAATTACGTATTTTACAGATAACAGGTCACTGTCCTCTGCCTCCATCCACTCCTATGCACCCTATACACAAGTGCATGGCCAAATTGGATTGTGTTAATCGACATAAAACTTGACACCACTCGAACAGACCATGTTCCTCAGGTTTCTCTTTTGTATAATCAGTGTGTTTTATATAAAGTATTTTTAGCAGGATGATCTAAAAAAAGGGAGCTTTGTAAACTAAATATACACAACACTTATTCAGCTTGTACCACACTATCTGAGCACAATGTACTTCATTCACTGTTCCTAAGCTAACAGAAATCCTTTTTATTACAGAACCCATTACCAAGTATGTTCAGATGATCATGGAAGTAGTTCCTCCGGAAGAATCAAAGGAAGAATCAAAACCGTAAGGACAAACAATAATCAGACTACTGATTGCTTAAGTAAAAACCCAAACTGCTGGAAAAAAACAAACATACGAAGGGTGGATTCCCAGCTCCGACTTTGTACATATTGTAAATCCCAAATGACTCAGGAGAGCCATACAGACCAATGACATTTTAGATATTTTCAGTTCCTGCAGCCCTTGTCTTTTATGATGGAATAGTATGGGTAAAGTATCTTTTGAGTGGGAACATTTCCTCTGACAGTCTATGGAAAGTAGTTAGCCTTTTTCGGATAAGAAATGGACTCATTGACCCAATGCTGGGTGTGTGGACTATACTACTTTTTTAGGACGATTAGAAAATGCTTTGTAAATTGTAGTCAATGTCAGTAAAGTCATTTGTTATACCACATTTTAATCATCATCATTCTTGTAGTAAGTACACACATCAATGTGGTGCATGTTTGGGCAGAGTATACTAACTGAACAGAACAATGAGATGGCATTAAATTCCCCATACATGTACCAGTCTGGACAACCAATTTTAGACAAAATAACTACATCTGGACATAAGATGACCACCACTTCAGATCAATATATGATCAGATGTCAAATCTGAGCTGGAAAATGTATTCATGAGATAATTGAATCAAATGAATTCAGGACAGATCTATGCCATTTGGCCTCAAATATGTGTGTAAATAAGTTGTTCCAGCTGGAACTTCCTATGTATGGACACAGCCTTAGCCATCGTTATCACTTGCAGAGACTCTCAGATGTTATAAAAACATCTGCATTTTTTTCAAGTATATTAACTTTCATTAGCTTTTTCTTCACTAGTGTGAGCACCAATTTTGTTTTATACTCTTCTCGCACATTCCGGGAGTCTCCCAAATTTCGAGTCCTCCCGGAAGAGTAGGCATCCTTTTGGGTCCCGGCAGAGGGGGGGGGCTAAATAACGTTAAACCCTTCATCAAGCCTGCTTCTGCTATGCAATGCCATGAATATTGGCATTTCATAGCAGGGGGCGGGGCCACGGTGATGCCACTATCATCACACCCCCTTCTGCACTTGTCACCGAAGGTTACAAATGTCAACAAGAATGTTGGATGCTAATGTGACACAACTAGAGCCATCGTGTGGCCATTCAAAACAATACAACAATCACAGAGGCAACATTTATTAGTGAAAAACACCACGAAAATAGTGAAAACGGGAAACCTGTGATGACCCTTGTGTACCATTAAACACAGGATACGGCACCTTACAGTGTTACAGTCTGTAGGGTAAAGGACAAGAAGCTTATCTATTGCACATGGGAAACAGTGACTGGGAGACCCTGCAAAGCTCTAATTAGGGGGAAATACTGAAAGTTTACCCCTCCAAATATCCACAACAGATCAATACTACGTCACTTTTCATAGTTCCTTTTTAAAATCAGTCTTGATAGATGGACCAAAACCAACTTTAAAAAATGAAATATTATGTTCCTTTTATAAAACTTCTTTGTAAATAATCTATTACTATTTGTGAAAAGCAGCATGTGAGACATTGCTGAACATAAATAGGATATACAGCCAACCAGGAGACAAGCCCAGGCATGTCAGGGGAACATTACATTCGCACCAAGATTGAATTTATTAACCTTTATTTATATAGCGCCAACACATTACGCAGCACTGCACAGAGAATATTTAATAATTCAAACCAGTCTCTGCCCCAATGGAGCTTACATTCTAAGTGCTTTACTGCACAAACACACTAATATAACAATACCATTATGTCTTAGCACTGTGGGAGAAAACCCCACGGAAACAGTAAGACTATACAAACTACATCCAGATCAATGAGGCAGCAATGCTAACCACCGTGCCACCGAATTGCCTCAAGTTTATCAAGCCAGGCAGCAGCTAATCTGCAAACTTCTACCCGTCTGGTAACCATCCCCGAGGCACTACAGTGCCTCATTCTATTCTGTGATTTAGTGTGCCCTTTTTTCCCCATCAAAGGTTAGGAGTTGGGTGTTTCTGGCAAAGTACGGTGTGGGCACATTGGCACGTCTAGTTTCGTAGCACAATGCAAAAATTTTGCAAAGCAAGATTATTGAAAAGTCGTTCTATCCGCCAGAGATCACAGAACAGCTAATGCAGCCTTTAATTTGTAGGTTACAGCAAAATCATTAAATAAAAAAACATCTAACAACAACAAGTGCACATCTAACAAATAGATGTGCACATTGCAGAACATTACTGAACCAACGTGGAAGCTAATTTGTGCCATTAATCCGAGTGGTAACATGAAATAACCTAACACTAAGGTACTGGATTGAGGACAGCATACCTCCAAATGGTCCCGATTTGCAGACCACCAAAAGGGGTGGGACTTAAAGTGAGTGGAGTTTATTTTGTTCTGCCTTCGGGATTCTAAATGTTGGGCTGTATGGGACAGTGGGGGATCAGGCATATTGTAAGGTGAATTGATAGAATTGTTTTAATTATTACTTTAATTGGTGCTTCTCATTGTGTGTTTGAGTCTGCATTTGTACTAAGGGAGCCCCCTTATTTTAGGAGCGACTATACAATTAACACACACAGATATGTATATAGGAATACTTGCTGATATAGGGCCTGATTCATTAAGGAAAGTTAAGTAAGAAAACTTACTCAATTTTTTGCTTAAGTTTTCTGGAAAAAACATGTTGCAATGTAAGGGCTGCAAATTAGTTTATTATTTGGCACATTAGGAATATACTGTCTGCTTTTTCATGTAGCACAGATACTTGATAGCTTATGAGTACACTGAAATTTAAAGTTGATCTAGGACATGCCGTTCCCAAATATAAATCTGCCATCACATTTTAAATTTACCTCCCCCTTCCAATGTAACATGGTTATGCCTTAATTACTTTTGCTTAACTTTCCTTAATGAATCAGGCCCATACTCTGTAGTGCCTAAGAGTTTGTTATGGATTTTCAATTTATAAACTACTAACTTTTCTCACGAGTAGGAACAAATGAATGAAGATCCAGGGGTGGATCCAAACAACTGCTTTACCCGGGGTGATTTTAAAGGGGGGGGGGGGGGGGGGGGGGGATTTAGGCCCCGCCCCCTTTCTGATTTCTGCGGCTGCACACTATGTGCAGGTCCGCTCGGCAGTGACAGTGTGCTGCCCCGCTGCTCTGATTGTGTTTAAAACACAGTGTGCAGCTGTCGGCAGCAAGCCCCTGCTAGGTGGGGCGATCACCCCAATCCCCCCCCCCCCCCCCCTCCCCCTGGATCCGCCACTGTGAAGACCAGGGTTAGGGTCACTCTGAACATTAGCAGGTCATGCTGGAATTTGTAGATCCTCAACAACTGGTTGGCCATAGGCTTTCCGTGTCTTATATATACACGTAGGTTATATCAAATTAATGAAAACAAAATAAAGCAACACTTGCAAATAGTTTCTACAACTTTGATTTATATGAAAAAAAAAAGAAAGTTTAACTCAATAGTCTTGAACTCTGTAAATGAATGGATGGCTGTGAAGTGTGTGCTTGAGCCTGTAGTCTTCTCCTTACTGTACTTGGACTAATCGCTCTCCGATTCGCTGCACTCAGAGGACACCAGCTCTTCACTTATCACATTGTAAAATGTTTTGGAAGGTTTGGGATCTGGGGAACAGAATGTCCAAGTGTTCAGCTTAGAGGTGGTAACAGATGGTCATGTTCAGGAGTCATTACACTGGATTACATAATAACTTAGGTGTAAACCCAGTGCAACTACTTGCTGACAATAGTCTAATTTGTACTTAATCAATATAATTAAGAATCTATCTAAGCGGTTACTGTGGGAGACAGCTGAATGGATGACCAATCACACCATTCAAAAATCTGTGTTGTCCTACATAGTCTATCCAGTGTGGTAATTCATGATCTAATAGTGATGTCTTTATAAAAATTTTGCTTTGTTGCTTTGACAATATAGGGGGTTAATGTAGTGGGGGCATTATAACATACTGCAGCCAGTGTAATGCAATATAAACTGAATAATAATAATCCAGGACTTACCTGCAGTGAACCAGTTATTGTCCTCAGAATCCTCTAAGTGGTCAAAATCAAAACTCACGTTTGGATGCTGTGAAGAGGAAGAGCGAGGTCAGATTACCGTGAAATTTCCAAACTCTGTAGAATGGGACACGACCTAGAACCCACCTTGTTCTTTAATAACTTGTTCCATGTTTCCGATTTACTTTTCCTAATAGTAATAACGGCTTCTCCATTCTTTATGGAGCACTCAGATTTCTCTCCCATAATGTCCTTGTAGAGGCTCAGATCCGCTGTATATTGTTTCCCTCCAGCTATACAACTGCAGGAGACACAACATGGACTTTAGTATGTCCTTGTAATATAAATGACAACTAAAGGATTTTTATACTTATGATAAATTCGTTTCTCCGATTCTATCTGGGGGACACTGCTACCATGGGTTGTATGAGGGGAGCGTGGCGTTGGCACTTAACTAGTTAACTTGTTTAATGTATCAATACTGACAGACCCCACCCCCTCTGCAACCCCCTGTAGCTCCTCAGTCTTAGTTTAATTATAAAGCCCCTTGGAAGATAGGCCAATCAACCAATGAGCATGCAGTCGAAAAGCAGGAGAGAGGGAAAGCAGTGTCCCCCAAATGAAATCATAGAAACAGATTTATCGTAAGTATAAAAATCCTTTTTTCTCTTTCATCCTATCTGGGGGACACTGCTACCATGGGGACGTTCTAAAGCAGAACGTCCCCTAAGGGTGGGACTGCTCTGACAGCCTGGCAGGTAAGGGACTGTGGCCAAAATTGGAGTCTGTAGACGCAAACACATGGAATTGATAGAATTTTGTATGGACCGAGGATGGTTAGAGTCTTCATTTTATCCTGTGTCATCTAGTTCAGATGTTCCGAGTACTTAAGTGTCTGGACCCCGCAGTTCTTATAATAATTATTTGAGTCTATATGGTGAACCCTGCATTTGTAACTTACCTATGTATGTGCATTTACGATGTATGATCCTGAATGAGTATAGCACATATACTGTTATTATGCTTTACTGAAGTCTTGTAAATTGTGTCATTTAATACTGATATGTATGCGATTGTTTTTCTTTTCTTTTTGTTGTTTGGTATGTTTGTACCTTGAAAAATTCCAATAAAAATACTGGATTTAAAAAAAAAAGTATGGACTGAGGACAAGATGGCTGCTCTACAAAGTTGGTCCGCTGAAGCCCCATTTCTCACTGCCCAAGATGCCCCCACCGAACGTGTGGAATGGGCAGTATGTCAACCTGGCACAGGCCGAATAACACTGATGTAAACCAGCCTAATGGTTGCAGTAATCCATCTTGTAATGGATTGCTTCGAGGCTGGCCATCCTCTTTTATGGGAATTAAAAAGGATAAAGAATCTGCGTCGAATGTGGGAGGTCCTCCTCACATAAATTCGCAGAGCCCTGACCACCATCTAAACACTCCATCGAATTCTGGTCAGAAGACTATGCCCCCGCCTGAAACACTGGAAGAACAATCTCTTGATTCATGTGAAATGCCGAAACCACCTTCGGTACGAACGAAGAAACAGTCCGTAGAACTGCTTTGTCCTCGTGAAAAACAAATATGGCTCATGACAAGACAGGGCTCCTAACCCTGACACTCTGCGAGCCCATGCAATCTCCAGAAGGAATGCTACTTTCCACGTTAAGAACCTTAGATCTGCTGAATGTAATGGTTCAAAAGTAGGACCTTTTAAGCATATTGAGCACCAGGTTGAGATCCCATGGTGCCGTAGGCGGGGCATAAGGTGGCTGGATATGCAAGACTCCCTGTAGAAACGTCCTAATATCCGGCATGTCCGCCAATGAAAGATGAACGAAAACCGAAAGGGCTGATATTTGTACTTTTAAAGAGCCCAATCGGAGACCTGCATCCAGGCCATCCTGGAGGAATGCCAGAAACCAGGAAAGACGAAACGACGATGTATGACAAAGCCGATTCTCACACCATCTGATAGAAGTGCGTCAGATGCGATGGTAGATACGAGCCGAAACTGGCTTACGAGCTCGCAACAATGTGTTTATGACTCTAGGAGAAAATCCTCTAGATCGCTAAAGGTTGGCTTCAACAGCCATGCCGTTAAAGTCAGCCAAGGCAAGTCCTGATGTCGGAATGGGCCTTGAAGAAGGTTGTCTCGCAGTGGTAGACGCACTCCTTGACTTACATACCATACTCATCGAGGCCAGGCGGGAGCCACCAGTATCAGTGGTAGTCCCCCTGGCCTCACTCGTCTGAGAATGCAGTGAATCATGGGTATAGGGGGTAACAGACATCCCAACCGTAAATCCCAGGGCATTGTCATGACGTCTACTGCTACTGCCAGGGGGTCCCTTGCGCAGAATCTTGGGACCTTCCAGTTGTGCCTCAACGCCATGAGGTCCAGGTCCGGAAGAACCCGTATCAGGATAAGCAACTGGAAGACCTCCGGATGGAGTGACCACTCCCCCGGCATTACTGCATGACTGCTTAGATAATCTGCTTCCTAGTTCTGGATGCCTGGGATGAATGCCGCTGAGATTGTGGGAACATTCTGTTCCGCCCAGGCGAAAAATCTGTGCTGCCTGTGCTGCCATTGGTTCTGCACTTCTGGTTCCTCCCTGTCTGTTGACATAAGCCACCGCTGTGGCATTGTCGGATTGCATCCTGACCGGAAACCCCCGAAGTATAGTCTGGGCAGCTTGAAGGGCCATTAGCATGGTCTTTAACTCAAGAATGTTGATAGGAAAGACTCCAGAGTCAACCAACTGCCTTGAAGCCGTAAGTGAAGGGCCACAGCCCCCCAGCCCTTCAGGCTGGCATCTGTAGTTACAATGATTCAGGACCACGGGGCAAATGACCTGCCTACCGCCAGGTAATCCTGGACCAACCACCACTGAAGAGACACCCTCGCTTTAAAAGACAACTGGAGATGGGAACCTGAGCACTTCGTCAAGAGGTCCCACTAGAAGCAGAGGGAGTGAAACCGACCGTAAGGAATTGTCTCAAAGGTCGACACCATCTTCCCTAGGAGACGCATGCATAAGTGAATGGTTGGACTGGGAGTGGTCAAGATCTGTGTAGTTACTTCTCGTAACGACCTGGCCTTGTCCTCCGGAAGAAACACTTTTTGTTCCCCGATGTCCATGATGAGCCCCAGGAAGATCATTCGCTGACAGGGAATCAATTGAAATTTCTTTGGGTTTATTAACCATCCGTGTTCCTCCAGGATCCTGATGGTCAGAGTCAGGTGCTGTTGTAACAGATTCGCTGATGTGGCTTGATGAGTAGGTCTAAATATGGTATTATTTTGACCACTCTTAAACGAAACCATGCCGCCAGAATGGTAGTGGGCTTGTCCACTCTTAGGTGTATATTTAACCTCTTTAAATTTAAAAAGGGGTTGGATTGATCCATCTGGCTTCGGGAACAGAAACAGGTTTGAATAAAAATCATGTCTTTTTTGGTTGTCTGGTGGTACCGTGCAAATGACTCCTGCAGAAAGAAGAGAAGTGACACAGAGCCGCATCATCTCCTTTCTGGATCGCGGGGTAAAAGATTTTGCAAAGAAGCGACGTGAGGCTGGACCTGACATATCTATCATACCCTCTCGTCATGATCCCGCAAATTCAAAGGTCTTGGGAGGACGCTATCCACTGTTCCCTGAACAGACTCAATCGACCCCCCACTCCTGCTGTTGCAAGAAGGGGTGGACGACAGACAGGATGCTGTTTTTTCTGGAACTTTTGCTGACGGGCGTCTCTTAGAGAAGGAAGACCTACCTCTGTAAGAGTGTCCCCTGCTACCAGTCGGTCTGCCTCTACTCAATTGACCTCAAGCAAAGTAGCCCCCCAAAAGGGTTGCCGGAATGAGCCAAATCGAAGTCTTACCTTGGGAACATTTACTGGCAGAAAAGTACTTTTTCCACCAGTGGTCTGGCAAATGATATTGTCCAATTCGGACTCATACAACACTCGCCTGAATAAGGTAATGTTTCAAGCGATTTCTTAGATTCTGTACTTGCGTCCCAGGACCTCAGACATAGGGTCCTTCTAGCTGCCACTGCTGAGGCCGATTTGGAGGATGATATAGGGGCTACATTCTGGGCCGCCTCATATAAGTATCCAGACGCCTCCTTTAAATACAGGGCAAGAGGAAGCAATTCTGAATACTGTAATCCCTCGGCCAACTGTTCTGCCCATGCTTCCATCGCTCTGGCAGCCCACGCCAATGAAAACATGGGTCTGAAAGAGGTGCCTGCCGCTACATAGATTGATTTTAAATGACCCTTGACCTTGCGGCCCGTGGCATCTTGCAGGGCTGCTGTTCCCGGCACCGTAAGTGAAGTATGATGCGCTAAGCGAGCTAACTGGGTGTCAACTTTTGGGATCTCTTCCCAGCAAGCCAGATTCTCCTCCTGTAAAAGGTACAGGGTAGGGAATCTTCTTGGAATAGTAAACTTCCGGTCCGGTCGCTTCCAAGCTGCTTTTGATATGTCTGTTAATTCCACCGACTGTGGAAAACAGATAGCGCGCCTTATCATCTTTTTGAAAAGACCCTGATCTGAAGATATGGGTTCATCCAAATCCATAAGATCCAGGGCTTGTCCGACTGCCAAAACCAGATGGTCAATGCTCTGATAACTAGTGGATTCTTCCGAGTCGGAGACCTGCGCAAAAAAAAATAGGCTCGCCCTCCTACTTTGATGATCTCTCAGAATCAGAGAGGGATAGGAGAGGATTAGTCGACCGAAGCCTCATGGTTATAGAAGATATAGGTCTTGGTGCTTCTAGAAAACGGTTTAATCTATTTAGGCCTCTGACCAAAGCTGAGGACCAGGCTGGTTCTCCGGAAGAAGGGCCTGAGTTAGTGCGAGATGATGATGGGCCCGCCAAAGCCACTTCAGACGGGCCGGCGGTCACTGGCATCCTTACTGTCACAGGAAGGGCAGTTTCTACAGTGTCAGCGGGGAGAACAGCAGAAACCGATGTTAGTCCCGTAGGCTTAGTAAGCAGCTGGACCAGTGTAGTAATGGACTGCGCCAGAGGAGCTGCCCATGCCGGTTTTTCCAGTAGTGGTAGTACGTTAATCTGGGCCTGCGTCACAGTCAGTACAAAGCGCCCCTGGATCCTTTTGTTCAATTGGTAACTTAGCTTTACACTTTGAACAAGTGAAATATTTTGTAAATGGTGCTTTTCCTTTTTCAGACATATCTTTAAAGGGAAAGCACAGCAAAGCAATAGAAATGCAATCACACAAGATATAGCTTGAATTAGATACAAGTATACAACTAATCTATGACAGTCATATTACACCCCATTTTTCTTAATGCTTGTAACATCATACAACTTTGACTAAGTAGAATACAATAAATATTTAAACTACTTGCAACACCTTTCAGAAAAATAAATAATTATATATATATATCTCCCTCTATTCAATATAATTATAAAAGGTATATAATATTGGTACTTAGCCTTCCAGCTAAGTCTGATAAGCAGGAGAAGAGTCAGTCAGCAGTGTCCGCGGCGTTATGGCTAAGGAGAGTCTGCCGTCTTCCTGGGCAAATCTTGGCACGCAGATGGAGGAGTCCAAGTATGCCAGAAGAGGATGGGGAGCTCTATATTTCTAGCTCGGCCCACGCAGTTTTTCTGCTCCTAATATTGTAATCGGTGGCTGTATTGTATTATTCTAACCAGCCACCGCATCTTTTTCCTCCGCTTTTTGTTCAGTCCTTCCTGACTGAAGACTTTGCAGCTCCCACAAGATTCCCCCCTCTTTTTTCTGAAGGGGGAACTTGGTATGCCCCGCAAGATGGCGGCCGCCATCACTCCGTTTTACCAGCGCTCTATGGCTCTGAAGGCATCGGTAAGCTGTCAGTGTGACCGCGATGTCATTCGGCTCTCACCAGACAAGGTAGTGAAGCCTCTTAAACGGAGTGTGCTCTCTGTCACTAGAGCACACTCTTCAGATAATATCCAAAAGTAAAAAAAGAACTTTTCATAAAGGAATAAAACAGTAAATAAAAGTAAAAAACTGTCCTAGTATAAAAAGTAAGCCCAACTCCCTTGGGCACTTAAGCTAAACTGAGAAGCTACAGGGGGTTGCAGAGGGGAGGGGTCTTTCAACATTGATACATTAAACAAGTTAACTAGTTAAGTGCCAACGCCACACTCCCCTCATACAACCTATGGTAGCAGTGTCCCCCAGATAGGATAAAAGAAAAATAATAGCTTTATTACAACAAAAAACATACAGCATACCTCACTAAACCATTTGCTGGTGTCTGATTAGAGACCACTGAAAGCCTAGTGAGAACTCTAAATTCAGATATGCTGAGTATTAGAATTTTATTGCAAACTGCGATTTATTTTTATTTGCGATATTAACCAAACATGTTTTATTATGCTGTTGTATAGGTTTTTAATGTTGGCACAAGTACCCATCTTCCATTACTATAGCCTGCTTGTATCACTATTCCCATAGTTGGATAGGAGAAAGTACATCTATGATTAAAAGCTCTTTTGAAACATCTAAAAAGGAGGAAGTGTATAAAAGTAAAAGTATTCTTAGTTGTTTAACTCTTCAACAACTGCCCAATGCATTTTTACAATAGGCAGACAATGGCCATAAACTGTGCTGCATGTGTGGGGCCAGACACCTAGAGGTCATTTCTGTACAGCAGTCAATAGAACACTGTGACTGCTGACAGTGATAGGAGGAGAGACAGGGGATGGGTGTCTGCCCAATGAATAACAGAGATGGCTGCCCAATTATTATACACCCAATTATTTTACGGTAATCAACTTAATTAAAACAAAAAGTTTTTTTCTAATACAGTAGCTTGTACAATTCAATGATACAAACTCATTGCACAGCATTTACATTTCTACCAGGAGACTCTGTTCTGGCTTCATGTAACACTTACCTAAACACAACTCTATCCCTGTAAAACGTGCACTTATGATCGGTTATCTCTTGTAACTTCACAGTCAGGATAACAACGTTGTCTCTCTCCCACCACTTCACCTCGGGGTGCAGGCTGAAAAATAAATACAAAATGTTTTTTTCTCCATTCACTCAGTCCATGGTCAGTGGTTTATCATCAAATTTGCACATAGGAGAAAGGCATAGGCCCATACGGGTTAGTGCAAACACGGGGTCATAATGTGCAAACTAGAGGGTAAACTGACTTCTACACCTACAGACAGGCGTCTCCATTTCCTTCTCAGTTGTACGTCTAAGCCAAGTAACACAGACCAAAATCACGCAACATATAAAAAGAGGAACAAGTAATTGTCAAACCAAGCACATTAAAGCCACATATGTACAGAAAACACTGCTGGTTGTTAACTGTCGCTCAAACGCGGTGGAATATTGCACCGACACCTATGGACTTTAGTAGAGAGGAACAGTAAGTAAACTCTATTTTCTCCTACAGTCAGTCAAACGCAAAACATAGGCATGGAGTAACAATTTCTGTTTGTAGTCAATCCATAGTTAAAGCATCACTGCCTGAAAAACCTTGGAACCGAAAGTAGGAGGACCAGATCAGGCAGGTGAAATTTAGCGAAAGTATACAGAAATGACCAAGTGGGCGCATTACACATCTGGTCTACTGAAGCAGTGCTATATGGGAAGACCAGGAAACACTAACTGACAGAATGACATTCAGGTCCCCATGGTGTATAGGATCTTTCAAGAAACAGGCTATGTGAGACTGGCTTTTAAAGTAGTGTTTTATGACCGAATATGCTGCAAGTTGAGCAACTGTTTGTAGTTAATCCTTAGTTAAAGCAGGTGTCACATTGTAATAACTTCCTATTACATGTGAAAAAAAAATTCCCTGGATGTAAGTTGGCCAGACTCTTCCAACAGTTTATATAATGTGTCACCCTAAAGGAACAGGTTGGATCTGTCTTTCTGTATCCTGTTCCATTCTGAGTTGCTGCATATGAAATGAAACTGCTTCGAGCAAAGCTGCCATGAGGTCACACAAGCACCTGATTTAATCTATAATGTCTGAAAGTCTTTACAACACGCTGAGCATTTTGTCTTTCCCAAAAAATGGATCAGGGGCCCAACTCCTTGATAAAACAACTGGGAAATTCAGCAATTTATCCTGCACAGGATAACGCAGTGTGTGCACATACACCCCCCTCTATTTAAAATCTGATGTATGGAAACTCTGCCACAGACTTCAAGAAATGTCAGATGATAAGAGCACCCACCATCTGTATGTTGTAAAACTGTTATTGATAGCTGTGCAATATGTTACTGTGTAGTCAATATCTCAGGAACAACGGGGCCTGACATTAATCTGTAAGAGTCACGTGTTAGCCGTATTGAAAGTTGGGAGTCATAATGAACATATGAAATCATGGATTGAATTATGATGACCTACAACTTGAGAAAGGAAGGGGCAACCTGGACCAGCGTCTGTACAGATTTTAACCAATCAACAAACCTGTACGACGCGGTGTACCAATCACAGGTAGAGCAGTTACACTATTAATGCAGAGTAATGCTCAGTGTTAGTGATGAATTATACAGGAATAAAAGTAGTGTCCATCTGCACGTTTTATTCCTCTCATTATTATATCTACATGACAGCAAGAGACACTAAATGCGAGGACAACTGTTTGAGGCAAACAATAGCAAACCTAAACTACATTAACAATTCTGCGAGTTTGTTTAGTTTCCGGAGCTCCATTAACGGAAAGGAGCTGGTCAGTGACCATTTAATGAGTAACCGTAAATGCTGCTTTAAGGTTATTTTTATACAAACAAAATTCTACTAAAATGTTCATATGAAATGTTCAACAGACCTTGTAACTGGGAGATTTGTTTGAGATTCTGCATCGTCAGGTAGGTCAACTTGTTTATCTGCATAGAGATTAAAGTGTTCGTACTCAACAATATACAGTTACAAGACGGAGATACATTTTCACATACTGTGTGCAATAAAACTATATACACACTGAATAACAAGAACTTCAGCTGAAATCAAAAACTAAATGTCTACTGAACCTACTGAAAGGACATAGCTGTTAAGTAGGACATTGCTGATATAATGCAGAGCAGCGTGGAATCCTCTCTTGTGTACACCACCCGTCAGATACAGTAATAAAACCTTGTAGATCAGATAAACCTTCTAGTGCCCAGAAAGGAGTTGTCTCAGCTTCCTGATACAATCACAGCTGGCCGTAAGGCCTAGGAATGTAAAACTGTTGCATCTCAAGAGGTGATATTGGTTTATATGTGGAGGGTAGCAGTAGATGGACAGCCCCATAAAATTGTATGTAGATCCTCCATAAATTGAAGAGATTATACAAGCAGTATGTGGTCAAACGTATAAATCACAAACGTGGCATTTATATAATTCAGCTTAGATTTAAACTATTGATATAATCTCCTCATATAGATATTGGCATGGAGATGTACTATTAAGATAAATCAATAGAGATGCAGGGGCCTTGTACAACATACTGTGCAGGGTCCGAGAGATAAGCCCACCAGGGACAGCCCTGCAGTCCAATAAGACATTATGTATACAAATACCAAAAGGACATGTTGTAGGATGACAGCTTACCAGAATCTACACCTTCCAGACGTAGGGGAGTTGAAACAGAGTGCTCGTTAGTTGTCCCGTCAAGACTTGGTAATTGTTCATCTGGTGCCCTGTTAAAAGAACAAGTCTAATGAAAGAGTGGATTTACAGTGGGACAGGATGTAAAGAGAACATTTTCCCCAAAGTTTTGTGATCTTTCCCACTAGACAAATATATCAGGTACTATTCTTTACTCATTTCCATACCTAACCCACACCTTCATCCAAAAGACAAAACAAAAAACAAACAAAGCAAACCAAACTATGTGGTGGAACTCAAGTGTCTTTTGTTCAGACAGACAGTGAGGAACATCCCATGATGGTAAAGTCTGTGCTCCCATTTCACCTCGTAAAAAAACGATTTAATGGGTAAGTGAAAAAAAAAAAACAGTCTTACAGCTAAGCGGGTGCATTGGGATTTCCCCAGTGTGAATTTAAATATTTTGTCATGTGGTTAAAAGGAATGGTTACTTAATAACCACCACATGTAGCACTTTCCTAAGGGCAGTTGGTTCTCGGTGATGCTAAGGCACCATGACTCATCCGATGCCAGAGAGAGGGGGATCTGAGTACTAACCACAATTTGCCCAGCACACAGCCACGAGAATGGCTGAACCTCCCAATTGACCAACCCTTAGAACACTGGAAAGCAGTGGAAACAGATAACTGAGATAAGCTGTCTAAGCTGGCATACTACAGTGGGACTTTGAGGTGTAGGACTACATCTCTGGAAGTTCTCGATCAGCTAAGAAGCTGCTCCAAGACTTTTGGATTTAGCAACTACTCTGTGAGGTAAAGGATTTGTCATCTCATAATTCTCTAACCCTGTACTGCAGAGTGCTGCAATAAAGGGAGACAGTCCCTTCTGCCCAGAACAATATACTCCTTCCTTGCCCATCCACTGTGGTAGAGCATTGCAATGGATGCAGGATTAAGATAAGCGACCCATGTAACATTGTCCGACTGAGACCATTCCTGAAGAGCCAGGTGTATCTCCCCCGGCTTAGAGAATACTGATCAGCAGGAGATTCTCTGGATGAGATCACATTTCTTGAAGCCTGCAGGCCCTGCCACACTGCTCTCTATCACTGAATACATCTGTGGTGAACACCTCCCAGTCTAAGGTCAACAGTAATTGACCCTTGGAAATGTCAGAGATATCCAGCGACCCCACAAGTGTGTGCAAAACTGACAATAATAAGAAACATTTCCTTTGAAAGAAAAAGATCCCCCCAGCTTCTCCTTTGATGCTCAAATAGCTTCAACACTGATGATATTCTCTCCATGCCTCTCCTCTTCTGGTAAGAAAGAAGACTTAGATAGTCTGTCTGTATCTATGAGTTGGAACATGCTACTAGTGGGGTGCTGGGGTCTGATGCACTCTCTCTCACGCCCCCACTTGTTCTACGCTAACTACAAGTATAAAAAAAACAACAACAAATAATCAGTTTGCCATACATGTTTATGTATGTACTACCTGAACTTTAAGTATTCATCCCAAGTCTATAGAATTTCACTGGAATCATTAATGTATGACAAATACTGCAGGTTCTTTCAGAAACAAACCTGATTGCAGATGAAGCCCCGCTTGGTTCTAGTAATGCTTGCAGCTGGAGTAAATGTTGGGGGTTATCTGTCCCCAAGCCGGTAAATAGGATCTCATGCCGAACATTGAGCTCATACACACAGGTAGATAAGCTGGACAATATGCTCACCTGCACCTAGAATGAGGGGCGACAGGTTTTATTCACGGGTAGCATTCATATGTATATGGAAACAGATACGTGCAGGCTTGGGTGACCTGTGACCCTCCGGCTGTTGTCACAGCATGTGCTGCATTGGCCTGTTGTAATTTATAGTTCAACAATAGCCGGAGAGCTACGGGTCATCTAACTCTGAAGTACAGTGACCAGCATACTACAAACCAACCAGGATATAAGAACAAGTAGTTGTCTTTATTCTTACCATGGGATCAAGCCAATAAGTATTTCCCAGAATGAGAACAACTTTAGCTCTATGGTGTTTTCCTTTTATATTTCTACTAATAATCCTAGTCACCTATTAAAAACAAGAGACAACAATGTTAATACTGTACCAGTCACCATATTTTGAAGGTAAAAACTATAATTTCATGGCGAAGCATCACCTAAAATCAACGCTGTGGAAAAAGAGGATTTATGTACTTACGTTAAATCCGGTCTGGGGGACACTGCTTACCATGGGTTGTGGAGGGGAGCACAGGAGTTGGCACCTAGCTAGTTAATGTTTAGCACTGCTGACAGACCCCTCCCCTCTATAATCCCCCCGCCTATTCCTCCTCAGTTAATTTAAAAAGCCCCAAGGAGATAGGACAATCAACCAAGAGCATACAGAGGAAAGGCAGAAGGGAGGGATCGCAGTGTCCCCCAGACGGAATCAGAGAAACGGATTTAACGTAAGTACATAAATCCTCTTTTCTCTTTCATCCGGTCTGGGGGACACTGCTTACCATGGGGACGTTCTAAAGCAGCCCCCTAAGGGTGGGACTGCTCTGAAAGCCCCGCTTGTAGAGCGGATGCGAATACATTAAATTGATAGAATTTGGTAAATGTATGGACAGAAGACCAGGTGGCTGCCCTGCAAAGCTGGTCAGCAGAAGCCCCATTTCTTGCTGCCCACGACGCCCCTACCGATCTGGTGGAATGGGCCGTAAGTCTCTCTGGCACAGGCAGGTTAGCTCTCATGTAAGCCTGCTTAATAGTTGCCGTAATCCATCTTGCAATGGACTGTTTAGAGCAGGCCTGTCCAACCTGCAGCCCTCCAGATGTTGTGAAACTACATGTCCCAGCATGCCCTTCCAGCTATCAACAGGTTGTCTATTGGCAAAGCATGCTGGGGCTTGTAGTTTCACAACACCTGGAGGGCCGCAGGTTGGACAGGCCTGGTTTAGAGGCTGGCCAGCCTTTTATTAGAATCATAGAGAACAAACAGTTAGATAGTCTAATATGAGATGTTCTTTTGACATAAATACGGAGAGCCCTAACCACATCTAACTTTTCCATAGACTGCAGAACAGACTGAGAAGTAGAAGAAAAAACCGGAACTACAATTTCCTGGTTCAAATGGAAGGAGGACACCACTTTTGGATCAAAAGAGGGGAGTGTTCTCAAAACCGCTCTGTCCTCGTGAAAATACCAGATATGGTTTCCGGCAAGACATAGCTCCCAATTCCGACACCCTACGTGCCGATGCAATTGCCAAAAGAAAAACAACCTTCCAGGTCAAACACCAAATCTGCCACAAGTAAAGGCTCAAAAGGAGGTCCTTTAAGCATGTCCAGTACCAGGTTAAGATCCCATGGTGCTGTAGGTGGAACGTAGGGAGGTTGAATATGTAAGACTCCCTGAAGAAAAGTCTTGATATCTGGCAAATCCGCTAATTTCAGGTGAAAAAAGACTGATAGTGCAGATACCTGAACTTTTAGGGAACCTAAACGAAGCCCTGCCTCCAGCCCATCCTGAAGAAAAGCCAATAAGCGAGGGAGACGAAAGGAAGAAGTATGACATGTCCTATTTTCACACCATCTGATATAGGCTTTCCAAATCCGATGATAGATGCGAGCCGAAACTGGCTTTCGAGCTTGCATCATAGTGTTCACTACACTGGAGGAAAAACCCCTAGCCCTCCAGAGGCTGGCTTCAACAGACATGCCGTTAAACTGAGCGGAGGTAAATTCTGGTGACGGAAGGGACCTTGAAGAAGAAGGTCGTCTCGTGACGGAAGACGAAATCCATGTCCTTCCGCCATAGAGATTATGTCCGCGTACCACACTCGGCGCGGCCATGAGGGAGCTATTAGAATTACCGGAAGACCCCCTTGCCTTACTCGCCTGAGCACGCGAGGAAGCATGGGAATCGGAGGAAACAGGTATCCCAACCTGAACTCCCATGACATCGTCATTACGTCCACTGCCACCGCTAAGGGGTCTCTTGCCCTTGCGCAAAACCTGTGAACTTTTCTGTTGTGTCTGGAGGCCATGAGATCTATATCCGGAAGACCCCACCTCTGAACTAGAGACTGAAATACTTCCGGATGGAGTGACCACTCCCCCGGCATCATTTGATTTCGACTTAGATAGTTGGCCTCCTAATTCTTTATTCCTGGAATGAATACTCCTGAAATTGCTGGAACATACTGTTCTACCCAAACAAAAATCTGAGCTGCAATCTTCATTGCGGCTGCACTCCTGGTTCCTCCCTGCCTGTTGACATATGCCACAGCCGTGGCATTGTCGGACTGAACTCTGACAGGGTGGCCCTGAAGGAGGGACTGGGCCCCCCGAAGGGCTAAAAGATTCGCCTTTAACGCCAACACGTTTATTGATAAGGCTGATTCCTGAACCGACCAAAGTCCCTGGAGTCGAAGGTGCAAGACAACCGCCCCCAACCTCTCAGGCTGGCATCTGTCGTGGCTATGATCCATGACCATGGAGCGAAAGACCTGCCCACCGACATGTGATCCTGATTCAGCCACCACTGGACCGATTCTCTCGCCCCCGGAGACAGCGAGATCCTCTGGAGATCCAAGTGTATGTGGGTTCCTGACCATTTCTGTAACAGGTCCCACTGGAAACATCGAGAATGAGCCCGACCGAAGGGGATTGTTTCGAAGGAGGCCACCATCTTCCCAAGCAGCCGCATGCACAAATGAATTGAGGGATTGGGAGAGGACAAGACCTGAGTTATTACAGTCCGGATTGAACTGATCTTCTCCGTAGGCAGGAACACCTTCTGCCGACTGGTATCCATGATAAGCCCCAGGAAGACCATGCGTTGACACGGAACCATCTGGCATTTCTTTAAGTTTATCAAATTATCCAAATAAGGCACGACCTGAACTCCCCTTAAGTGAAGACACGCTGCCATGACAGACATGATCTTCGTGAAGACCCTCGGAGCTGTGGAGAGGCCGAAGGGAAGGGCCCAAAACTGATAGTGGGAGGACCCCACTGTGAACCTTAGGAGAGACTGATGGTCACTCCAAATGGGAACGTGGAGGTATGTGACCTTTATGTCTATGGAAGCCATAAACTGATCCTTCTCTAAGCCGTTTATTACCGACCTCAGGGATTTCATCCGAAATCTGTCCACCCATAAGTGCACATTGAGGTTCTTTAGGTTTAAAATGGGTCGAAAGGACCCATCTGGCTTCTTGACCAGAAACAGATTTGAATAAAATCCCTGTCCCTTCTGGTTGTCTGGGACCCTGCAGATGACTCTTTGCGAAAGAAGAGAGGTGACACAGGCCTGTATCGCCTGTCTTCTTGTTGGATCTCGGGGTAGTGGGGTTACAAAGAAACGATGCGGTACCGGACCCAGCAGGTCTATCATGTACCCACTTGATATAATGCCCCGAATCCAAGGGTCTTGGGATGACGCTGCCCATTGTTCCTGAAACAAAGACAGACGTCCCCCCACTGGTGCCACCTCCGGCGGAGTAGAGTGGTCGTCAGGACGCAGGCTTCTCCTGTGTCTTGGAGGCCTGGCGCCTAGCTGCTAATGAGGATCTACCCCTGACAGAGGAGCCTCGAGCATTGGGTTGTCTACCTTTAAATGACTGTCCCCTAGGCAAGGAGTTCCCCCTAAAGGGCTGACGAAAGGAGCTGACCCGAGGAGTCCGGCCCCTACTTGAGAATACCGGCAAATAAGTGCTTTTGCCCCCTGTTGCCTGGGAAATCATAGTATCCAATTCCGGGCCGAACAAACCTGCTGCTGAAAAAGGAATGGTTTCAACTGACTTTTTTGATTCCGAATCTCCTTCCCAGGATTTCAGCCATAACGTTCTTCTTGCTGAAATGGATGCAGCCTGAATAGAGGACAGAGACGCTGTGTTCTGGGCCTCCTCGTAAAGGTACCCCGATGCCTCTTTCAAATGCAAAGCCAGGGGAAGTAAATCAGAGTCCTGTAGGCCTCTGCCAGTTGGTCTGCCCATGCTTCCATGGCTCTAGCAACCCAAGCTGAAGCAAATGTGGGTCTAAAGGAAGAACCCACAGCCACAAATATAGATTTCAGCTGGGATTCCACTCTGCGATCATTGGCATCCTGCAGAGTTGCTGAACCTGGGACTGGTAGTAAAGTGTGTCTGGCCAAACGGGCTACTGGAACATCCACCTTAGGAATACTCTCCCAGCGAGCCACGTCTTCCTCCTGCAATGGATACAGGGAAGAGAATCTCCTGGGAACAGAGAACCTTCTATCAGGCTGCTTCCAGTCTCCCTCTGCAATCTCCCTGAGTTCTACAGAAGGGGGAAAACGGATAGCCTTCCTTTTGGCCTTCTTAAAGAGACTTCTGTCTCTAGGAGTAGGATCCTTCGGTTCTGGGAGGTCCAACGCCTGTCTCACCGCTAAAACCAAATCATCAATAAATTGGTTTGTAGTGTTTTCTTCCTGTTCCAAAGGTCAGGATCAGAATTTATTTCCCCCTCCTCCTCTGAAAACCCCTGAGTCTCAAAGGACCAAAAGGGGATTAGCAGAACTAGGCCGCTTTCTTTTAGCAGGCGGAATGTTTGGGGATTCAAGTAACTGGTTTAGTTTATCCAAACCCTTTATAAATGCTGCGGACCATGCCGGTTCTGTGGGAACAAGGGCCTGGTCCGAAAGCAATGAGGAAAGGTCCTGGTACAGACGTTTCAGTAGAAACCGTGGCAGCAGGGAGCCCCACAGGAGTAATAACATTATTAGTCACAGACGCTGCCACACTAGACCACAATTGATTAGATTGGGAGACCATCTGTGCCAAAGAGGAAACCGACTGTGTCAGGGAAGCTACCCAGGCCGGTTCCTCCGTCAGTGGGGCTGGGTTTGCGCAGGGGGGAACCCTGCTTCGCAGACAGAGCAGAGCGCCAACGGGTCCTTCTGCCCACAAGGTAATTTTACATTACATTACATCTTGAACATGTGAAATACTTTGCAATAGGGCCCTTTCCTTTATCTGCCATTTTTATAAAGGAAGGCACACCAAACACACAGACTTAAATTGAAAGATTTAGCTGTTATAGAGCGAGAGGGAGAGAGAGAGAGAGACACTGTAGAGAGAATAGTGTGAAAAACAAGTAATCAACTAATCTTACATAAAAGTTGTACTTGTAATATGTTAAAACACAATATAATATCTTGGCAAGTAGAAGAACTACAATATAACCTCTACTAGCCCACTTTGTATTCAGCAAAAAACAGTAAAAATTGTGTTTAAAAGGGTCAGATACTTAGCCCATAGGCCAAACAGGGGAGAAGTTCATCAGCAGTATTCTGGTGCCTGCTCCCTCTGATCTGTGTCCTTTTCCCGGACTTCTGCTTGGCGCCAGACAGGGTTAGTCCACTTCTCTCTGGAGAGCGGAGGAGCTCTATATGCTTTAGCTCCCCCCCCCCTCTGATATGCTGTCTCTCTGTTTTACAGCTCCGATGTTATTTCCCCCTCTTTGTAAATAAAAAAATTGTATGCAGCAGAGTAGTGGAGACCTCAAGTCGAGGTCTCCGCAGCGGTTTGCACCCCCGATGCCCCCTCCTATAATGAGGGGGGATCTTGGTTTTGCCTCCTTCGTGTCCTCGGCCCTCCGTGGATCCAAGATGGCCACCCGCATTTGTAATCTCCGATAACCGGCGCTCTATGCCTGCAGTGGCAGCACCGGTTATCGGGGAGGCTCCAGGAGTGACAGCGGTCCGGAGAGCCTGCTTGTCACTCGCTATTCAGGCAACCTATGCTTCTTTCTCTGTCAGTGAGAGCCTCTGGCTCTCATCTGACAGGGTAGTGCCTGCGCTGCTACGCTGGGAGTGTGTTCTCTATAATAGAACACACTCCCAGGTCTGCCACCAAAAAGAGAAAAAGTAATAAAATAAAAGTAAAATAAAAAGTAAAATAACAGCAGTTAGATAAAACTTGCCCAACTCCATGGGCACCTAAAAAAAAAACTGAGGAGGAAGAGGCGGGGGATTGTAGAGGGGAGGGGGTCTGTCAGCAGTGCTAAAGATTAACTAGCTAGATGCCAACTTCCGTGCTCCCCTCCACAACCCATGGTAAGCAGTGTCCCCCAGACCGGATGAAAGAGAAATTATAGTAGTCAACTGCCCAGAGCCAGGAACTAGTACAGAGCCTATAATTACCAACTGCCCAGAGCCAGGAACTAGCACAGTGCCTGAAGTCCCAAAATGCCTGAAGGCAGGAACCTGTAACGCTGTACCTGTAAATCAGCAACTTCCAAGAGCCAGCAATTAGCATTGTACCTGTAATTATTAACTGAAATTATTATTCCGTTACCCTTTGTATCCTCCGCATAGATTATAAGGCTGTTAGGGCAGAGCTATCTTTACCTTCTATTTCATGTCATTGTAAGTAATTTGTTTGTATCATGAGCTTTGTAATGTACAGCGCTGTGTAATATGCTGGAACTTTATAAACAAAAGATAATAATGCTTTCTACATTTGAAGTTTTAAACATCTCAAATATAGAAGGAGTCTCATAGGAGATCCTGAATAAGTGCTTTACTTGCCAGAGGGGGGAGATTTTGAGGGGTTTAGACTTAATGGCAGTCCACAATATTTTTATTACTAAATTCACCAACTTAAACTATGTAGTGTGGCCAGTTCTTCATGCTGAGATTTATTTTAAGATCCTGTCTATAACAACACCCTTAATGTCCTATTCCAATAAGTTTTGCCAAGAGGGACTTCAGATTATATAGAACACTTATCACAACTCACTTTAGGATCCCACTTGTCCTCATTATCAATAGGCTTCACTCTACACACGATGAACTCCGTACGCTGAGGTGGGAGTGTGTGAAATGCTGAGGGAAGTGGTAACAACAGATGCCCAGGAACCTCATCCATCTTTCCATGGTCTATGTACTGTATGTGAGCATACAAGATGCTATCTGTGGTCTTTGTACCTAATACTTGAACCCTGTGAGGAGAAATTGTGATAGAATGACTGAATACGATCATTGTGCTTCCATACGATCAGCATGGGTTTCTGAAAAGAAGTTAAAAGCACATTTACGATGAGTCTACAAGAAATATTTAGAGAGGAATGCATGACAAAACACTTATTACACAAATTTAGTGAAGCTCTGCAAGCAGACTTTGTAACACCAACATAGACTACCATTTTTTCTGCCTCTACCTCATTGTTTTTATATTTCCTCCCTCCTGTCAGTCTTACTGCTCCCCAGTCCCTCGGGTCAGTCTTACTGCTCCCCAGTCCCTCGGGTCAGTCTTACTGCTTCCCAGTCCCTCGGGTCAGTCTTACTGCTCCCCAGTCCCTCGGGTCAGTCTTACTGCTCCCCAGCCCCTCCTGTCAGTCTTACTGCTCCCCAGTCCCTCGGGTCAGTCTTACTGCTTCCCAGTCCCTCGGGTCAGTCTTACTGCTCCCCAGTCCCTCGGGTCAGTCTTACTGCTCCCCAGTCCCTCGGGTCAGTCTTACTGCTCCCCAGCCCCTCGGGTCAGTCTTACTGCTCCCCAGCCCCTCCTGTCAGTCTTACTGCTCCCCAGTCCCTCGGGTCAGTCTTACTGCTCCCCAGCCCCTCGGGTCAGTCTTACTGCTCCCCAGTCCCTCGGGTCAGTCTTACTGCTCCCCAGCCCCTCGGGTCAGTCTTACTGCTCCCCAGCCCCTCGGGTCAGTCTTACTGCTCCCCAGCCCCTCGAGTCAGTCTTACTGCTCCCCAGCCCCTCGGGTCAGTCTTACTGCTCCCCAGTCCCTCGGGTCAGTCTTACTGCTCCCCAGTCCCTCGGGTCAGTCTTCTTGTGGTATGAACATCACAACGCAGCTGTGGAGGGTGCGAGGTGTGAATATGACATAAGTGGTGGTAGGGTTATATCATGAGGTCATGGTCAGGTTTCCGAATCCCAATATTATTAAAGATCAGTGAAGTCCTTAATTATGCTTACAGTCTGCACAAAGAAATAGAAGTAAAACAATGATACGCCCCAGAATTCGGCACATTAGAAAATACAACCTTAAGAAATTACAAATCCAGAACTTCAAAGACTTCCCTGAGCCAGCAGCTCAACATGAGGTACCTGTGATAAACAGAGTCGCCTTTTATTGCATACAACTGCTTGCACTCCACTGTTTGTTTAGGCACTTTATTGACAGGTGATTGGTAATGCTCATTGAGTTGCACAACAAGTTGATCATATGGATAATTTTTTGTTATTATACGTCCAAAGAACCGAGTTGCATCCACAATACAGAGAGGGAGAACCTGCATGAAAAAAGAGCATTACTGTAATAGCTGTGCAGCGCCCACTAGTGAACAATTAAGGACACAATGTATCTGCGTTAGTACACAACACATACAAATACATTTCTCCTATAAAATTATCCAAAGTTTTGTGCAACATCTGAAATAGTGATGAGTCAGCACCACAGAATTTGAATCCGGGCTCGGTTAGCAATATTAGCCACCCAAATACATAAAATATGAATTAATCTTTTCTGCGCTGTGGTCCCCCAAATAACTAATATAACACAATGCAAAAAAATAAAATGAATACTTATATTCAATGATGTTATGGTATACCGTTTTCTTCGCTATTCTTCTTTCCAATAGTGGTATGTATAAAACGGAAAGAAAAAGCTGACAATAGCATAATCCTGTGTGATTCCATTGAATTGTACTAAATAATCATATAAGGATTAACAAATATCAAGTAAATAGCTAATATAAGGTCCAAACTGATCCTTCACCAGCGATTGCATTTCAATAAATGGACGTTCCACCAGGTGTAATTCCGTGTCTTCATATATTGTGGGAAATCTCCCGCAGGGGGTACTTATATTAGTTATTTGGGGAACCACAGCGCAGAAGAGTTTAATTCATATTTTATGTATTTATGTGATTTAAACTTCAGTGTATGGTTTAGAATTGATCCATCTGCAGCAGTGATGTGTGGGGCGCTGTAAGGGTTGTGCATTATGTGTTACAATATTAGCCACCCAGTCATTCACTCGTCAAGTGAACTGTGGTGTAACTTAAAAATTAAAATAAAGGGAGGTAAAGAGAAGATAAAGAATAACACTACTATACCAGCTGCTCCCTACAAATTGGTTTTGTTCAGCTGATCTACCCTGTGTGCCCCTCACTCATTCACAGAACCCAGAATTACTCCAGAAAATGGCAGACATAACTTACGATTAAATATTGGTTTGTCTCTGGAATGGGGGATATTCCACTGCGAAGATCCAGAATGGGATTAATCTGATGTCGACCAGGACAAGAATATTTATCTTGGCTTGGCAAATAAAAACAGGAGAAGAGGAAGTATGTTAAAACAGAAATATATCATACACAACATAATCTAAATATTTAGTGTAATATCTACCACTTGTCAATCCAAGCTTTGTCAGATTCTCATTAACCTGGCAAAAGCCATGAATACACACAAACAGTTACAATCCATTTATCAGAATAAACGAACTACTAAGTGTATAACTAGGTGAGTTGTTCAAGACTGACAGACAACAAAATGAAAAGTGAAATACTCATATATGAAGCAAGGATGTAAAATGTCTGGAATCATTTATAAACATGACTATTTTCAACTTATTTGCAATACAAGGAATAGAAGTATATATCCCCCTTCATCACAAATCACATCTCAGCTACGGTCAATGTCCAAACGGTGGCTGACATTAGGCAAAAACGTTAAAGAAAAAAGCAGAACATGCTCTAATTTCACTTATTCATCTTCAGAACTTTCTGACTAAGCTACTGTATTTGTATCCCTCAATTAGGTTATTTACATAATTGTGAAGAATAAAAATAACCAGAAATAATGGAAACCTTGATCTATAAGCCCTTCAAATGGTTTCCATGCAGACCGAGAAGAGAGAGACAAGTTGTGTACATTTACACTTATTTCAAGCTAAAGTTAGGCAAAAGTAAGTAAAAATAATAAAAAATAATAAATATCCATCATTGTGAGGGGGATGTGGGTCTTCAAATGAGTAGTGGGAGGTTTATAAATTTGATTGTAAAACACAGTAAACTGTCATATGTCACATTTTAACATACATACTGCACCATAAACACCAACAAGAGCACTGAGCTTAGAGCTTACAGCTAATGTACAATTCAATGAACCCATATGTTGCTGATATTACAGTGAGATTGTTTTCTCTATTATTGACACTAATCCATTCTATTTTTCCAGTTTCCCAGACCCTCAGATTTTTTTACATGGGCATTTTAGTGTGTTTTTATTTTGTATATAATAAGACAGGTTACATTTTTCCTTCTATAAAATGCTGCTTTGCTAAAAAAAAATCTACAGATATGTGCATTGCTTCAAGCTCTATACTCTTTTGTTATTTTACATTCAAGTAGTAACAAACACCTACTCTACATGGCCAAAAATACGTGGACACGGAACTTGTGAACATGGCTGTGGGCGGCGGGCACTGATGTTGGGTGATGAAGCTTAGCTCACAGTCTGCATTCCAATGGGGTTGTGGTCAGGGCTCTGTGCGGGCAGGTCAACTTCTTCTACACCAAACTCAAGAAACCATTATTTTGATGGACCTCACCCAGGCATGGGGGCATTGTTATGCTGAAACAGGAAATGGCTCCCCCCAAACTCTTGCCACAAAGCTGGAAGCACAGAATTCCCACGAATGTCATTGTATGCTGTAGCATTAAGGTTTCCCGTCACTGGAACAAATAGGCCCAGGCCAAACCATGAAAAAAAGGCCCCAGCCCATTATTCCTCCTCCAACTATACAGTTGGCAGTACGCATTCTGGTAGGAAGTGTTCCCCTGGCATTCACCAAACACAGATTCATCCATGAGACATCAGATGGTGAAGCGATGATTCGTCATTGATGGTGTGCTTTACAACACTTCGGTTGTGAAAATGTAATAATGCAAAGAGTGGGATCTGCACTCCATTTGGATCTAGTTTACTTTAATAATGCAATTGCAACATTGTAACATAATAAAAACAATGTACTGCTTGTCCCCAGCTGCAGCTCAATAATAATACAATGGGTGAAACAATACTAATACAGAGTACCAATACACCAGTTTTATGAAATAGTTAAAGAACTGTTAGTCCTCTAAAAAGCAGATGGACAGCCATAAATGGTCGCACATAAACTAGATAGATCTGTACGTGACTCTATATGTAGATCTTAAACAGGCTAGGTAAACAAACTACTGTTAAAAATGGCTACCCCCTTAGGGCAAGGTAAGGATCTAAAGTTCGGTCAAGGCTGTGCCTAGTACAAATCAAATATAGTAAACAAAAGTTCCAAACTGTATTGATTCCTAATACTGATCAGGTCAACTATTGAGTCCAACACAGCTCAATGTATTAAAATTATCCAAGAGCCATTTTTAACAGGACTTTGTTTACCTAGCCTGTTTAAGATCGACATATAGAGGCATATACAGATCCATCTAGTTGATGTGCGACAGTTTATGGCTGTCCATCTGCTTTTTTGAGGACTAACAGTTCTTTAACTATTTCATAAAACCGGTATATTGGTACACTATGTATTAGTATTGTTTCAACCATTGTATTATTATTGAGCTGAGGAAAAGCGGTACTTTGTTTTTATTATGTTAGAATGTTGCAATTGCATTATTAAACTATATCATTACAAGAAAACAACAAGATGGGAGGGTGCACCAAGAGGGAGATGAAAAATTAATTACTAAGTATTACTAGGATGGTGGATATTGTAAATATAATATATTTATTAAAACATTAAAATCAAACTATAAATGCTGCAGATCAACTACATCAAAACATGACATATTATAGATTTTAGATGTTCAATATGAAATGCCTCTTTATAGATTATACAAAGTGCCTGCCCAGTACACTTGAAAATTGTCAATTAAAAACCTGATGCAACACATGTGTTGTAAATAAAAAACTTTTAATTCATTTTTGAAAAAAACACTGGAAAAAAGAGGATTAATGTACTTGCGTTAAATCCGTTTCTCTGATTCCGTCTGGGGGACACTGCTTACCATGGGTTGTGGAGGGGAACACGGGAGTTGGCACCTAGCTAGTTAAGTTTAGCACTGCTGACAGACCCCTCCCCTCTACAATCCCCCTGCCTCTTCCTGTTCAGTTAATTAAAAAGCCCAAGGAGAAAAGGCCAATCAAACAAGAGCACACAGAAGAAAAGCAGAAGGGAGGGATCGCAGTCTCCCCCAGACGGAATCAGAGAAACGGATTTAACGTAAGTATATAAATCCTCTTTTCTCTTTCATCCAGTCTGGGGGACACTGCTTACCATGGGGACGTTCTAAAGCAGCCCCCTAAGGGTGGGACTACTCTGAAAGCCCCGCTCGTAGAGCTCTACGAGCGAAATTTGCATCCGCGGATGCAAATACATTAAACTGGTAAAATAACGTTCTTCTTGCTGAAATAGATGCAGCCTGAATAGAGGAGGACACAGACGCTGAGTTCTGGGCCGCCTGATAAAGGTACCCCGATGCCTCTTTCAAATGTAAAGCCAGGGGAAGTAAATCAGAGTCTTGTAAGGCCTCTGCCAGTTGGTCTGCCCATGCTTCCATGGCTCTAGCAACCCAAGCTGAAGCAAATGTGGGCCTAAAGGAAGAACCCGCAGCCACAAATATAGATTTCAGCTGGGATTCCACTCTGCGATCATTGGCATCCTGCAGAGTTGCTGAACCTGGGACTGGTAGTATAGTGTGTCTGGCCAAACGGGCTACTGGAATATCTACCTTAGGAATAGTCTCCCAGCGAGCCACGTCTTCCTCCTGCAATGGATACAGGGAAGAGAATCTCCTGGGAACAGAGAACCTTCTATCAGGCTGCTTCCAGTCTCCCTCTGCAATCTCCCTGAGTTCTACAGAGGGGGGAAAACGGATAGCCTTCCTCTTGGCCTTCTTAAAGAGACTTCTGTCTCTACGAGTAGGATCCTCTGGTTCTGGGAGGTCCAACGCCTGTCTAACCGCTAAAACCAAATCATCTATAAATTGGCTTTTAGTGTTCTCTTCCTGTTCCAAAGGTTGAACCTGGTCAGGATCAGAATTTATTTCCCCCTCCTCCTCTGAAAACCCCTGAGTCTGAAAGGACCAAAAGGGGATTAGCAGAACTAGGCCACTTTCTTTTAGCGGGGGGGATGTTTGGGGATTCAAGTAACTGGTTTAGCTTGTCCAAACCCTTTATAAATGCTGCGGACCAAGCCGGTTCTGTAGGAACGGGGGCCTGGTCCGTAAGCAATGAGGAAGGTCCTGGTAAAGACGTTCCAATAGAACCTGTGGAAGCAGGGAGGTCTAATGAACTAGCATTATTAGCCACTGAGGCTGCCACACTAGATAGCAACTGACTGGATTATGAAACCATCTGTGCTAAAGAGTAAACCGACCGTGTCAGGGAGGCCACCCAGGCCGGCTCCTCCGTCAGTGGGGCTGGAATATGCTGGGTTTGCTCAGGGGGACCCCTGCTTCGCAGACAGAGCAGAGCGCCAACGGGTCCTTCTGCCCACATGGTAATTTTACATTACATCTTGAACATGTAAAATACTTTGCCATAGGGCCCTTTCCTTTATCTGTATCTGTAATTTTTATATAAAGGAAGGCACACCAAACACACAGACTTAAGTAGTTATTTTAGCTGAGAGAGACAGAGAGAACTGAGAGAGAGAACAGTGAATAAAAAACAAGTAATCAACTAATCTGACGTAAAAGTTGTACTTGTAATTTGTTAAACAACCAAATAATATATTGGCAAGTAGGAGAACTATAATATAACCCCTACTAGCCCACTTTGCAGTCAGCAAATACAGTAAAATGTGTTCAAATAAATCAGATACTTAGCCCACAGGCCAAACAGGGGAGAAGTCCAACAGCAGTGTCCTGGTGCCTGCTCCCTCTGCTCTGTATCCTTTCCCGGGCTTCTCCTTGGCGCCAGAAGACCGGGCTAGTCCACTTTTCTCTGGAGGGCAGGGGAGCTCTATGTCTTAGCTCCCCCCCCCTCTTAATGCTGTCTCTCTGTAGATCTTTAGAGGCCACCTTATAAAAATAAAAAGGTGGTATATGGCAGAGTAGTGGAGACCTCAATTGAGGTCTCCGCAGCAGATTTTCACCCAGATGCCCCCTCCTATGCATGAGGGGGGATCTTGGTGTGACCCCTTTCTGATTTCTGTCCTCCGCGGAAATCCAAGATGGCCGTCGGCATTTTGTTTCTTCCGATAACCGGAACTCCATGCCCGCAGTGGCACCGTTGGTTATCGAGGAGGCCCCAAGAGGGACAGCGGTCCGGAGAGACCGCCTGTCACTCCGTATTCAGGCACCCTATTTACTCTGCCAGTGAGAGCCTCTGGCTCTCATCTGACAGAGCAGTGCCTGCGCTGCTGTTCTGTGGAGTGTGTTCTCTATAATAGAACACACTCCCAGGTCTGCCACCAAAAAAGGAGTTCCTATCAAAAAGGAATTAAATGAAATAAAATAAAGTGAAAAAACACTAACAGTACTAAAACAATGCCCAACTCCATGGGCACCTAAAAAAACCTGAACAGGAAGAGGCAGGGGGATTGTAGAGGGGAGGGGGTCTGTCAGCAGTGCTAAACTTAACTAGCTAGGTGCCAACTCCCGTTCTCCCCTCCACAACCCATGGGGTAAGCAGTGTCCCCCAGACTGGATGAAAGAGAAATATATAATGCAGCAATCTCACCCACTAAATGTAGTCCTCTGAATAGTCAAGGTATATCCTTTCATTAGTGATGTCTCCAGTGTCATGGTAAAGACACTGTATGTCTCTTTCTCTACGGTACCCACAATATGGCATATTACAAAACGATCTATCCAAAAATTTCTCTGTGTATAATTGGGACACTGTATGTTCCGTGCTCCACGATGACCGTAAAGAAGAAAACAAGAGATGTTTATCCAAGTGGGTGTAGGGAGCAGGTTTCTTATTACCCAAATTATCCGAGGGAATGAGTATCATCTGTCAACTATTTCACTGGGCTGGCATTGGTAACGCTATTAGTTAGCATCAGAGGTATATCGTAGTGAAACGTCCACTTAACAAATAGAGGAGTGGGACATTATATGGTCCGGGTAACACTGCAGAGTTGGATATTCGGTTTACCAGTATGTACACACTCCCAAACCCTATGATCGAGTGTTTATCTTCTGAACGCCAAGTATCCAGCTACCTATTGCAAACTCTGGAATCGCGACTGATGTCAGTACAAAATCCCAATCTTCATTAATCCAATCTAAGGGATAATGAACGCTTATTGAGAACGAGGACGGTATGATAAACAGTCCAATGTCCTTATTTCATCCAAAGGTGTTTCCAGGTACTTGAAAGCCTATAAATCTAACACGTTTCGTTCGCATATGAGCTAAATTTGTCAAGTGTACTAGCCAGGCACTTTGTATAATCTATAAAGAGGCATATCATATTGAACATCTAAAGTCTATGATATGTCATGTTTTGATGTAGTTGATCTGCAGCATTTATAGTTTGATTTTAATGTTCTAATAAATAGATTATATTTACAAGATCTGCCATCCTAGTAATATTTAATAATTCATTTTTCATCTCCCTACCATCTTCTTGTTTCCATATCTATACGAGGTTGCCGTCCTCGAATAGGTGTTGCGACAGAAGCGAGATCTATAGAATTAATTTTCTGTATATAATGTGGAAGTTCTAAATGGTTGAAGCGCAAAAGGTCTCTTTTGTTATTTGATTTTTTTCTATATCATTACAAGGTTTGCTTCATACTACGAGAGGGATTACAGTATATGTGTATATCATCCCATTATTGAGTCAAGGGAACCCCATTATCTTTCTCTGAACTTCGGTAGTGAATGTTGTAACCAAGGACTGACTATTTTTATACGCTATGCGCTTGAGCACCCGGCGGACCCATTCTATGAATTTGAGTGTCCTGCTGCTTCACTGCCGAGCTATTGTTGTTCCAAAACGTTTCCTTTTCACTATAACAGCATTTACAGTTGGCCGCGGCAGCTCTAGCAGGAATTTGACGAACAGACTTGTTGGAAAGGTGGTATCCTAGGACGGTGCCACGTTGAAAGTCACTGAGCTCTTCAGTACAAGTCATTCTACTGCTGATGATTGACTATGGAGATTACATGGCTGTATGCTTGATTTTATTCACCTATTAGCTATGGGTGTGACTGGAATGCCCACACACTAACTAGAAGGGATGTCCACATACCTTTGGCCGTGTTGTGTATTTTCCGTACCCACCAGAAATAAAATAAAATAAACATTATTTTTCTCCTAAGAAACTATTAGCACCCACTGATTTTCACTTACGTGCAATATCCAAAGGTTTTAAGATATGGGCAAAGATCTTGATCGGACTTCATGTCTTCCCTAGCCTGCAAGATCCCCTGTGTAAGGTTTACAAGTTCTGGTGGGATTGTGGCCTGTGTTTGTTGTAAACAATTCAGTACACCAACGGCATGGCGTGCATGCTTCTCGGTCATTAGTAAAACAGATTTAGCCCTGAGGTGATCTTGTTCACCCATCGTGACCTGGATTTGGAAACAAGGGTAATCAGTATCGATAGTTGAAAGTAAAAATGGATTATTTTTCCAATTACTGTTTTATGTGAAATGAACCAATACCAAATAGACACATTATATACACACACACACACAGTTGTGCACATAGGATTGGATGTTTGTATGCTTCACTAAGGGGTATATGTAAGACCAGCCCGGGTCCAGAGGCTATGGGCTAGATTTACTAAGCTGCGGGTTTGATAAAGTGCAGATGTTGCCTGTAGCAACCAATCAGATTCTAGCTGTCATTCTGTACAGTGCACTAGCTAAATGAAAGCTAGGATCTGATTGGTTGCTATAGGCAAAATCTCCACTTTTTCAAACCCGCAGTTTAGTAAATATACCCCTAAATCTCTAAGGGAAGTTAAGACAACCAATACAGAGTGCAAACGGAAACATATTTCAGAAGATTTTAATGCACAATATCAAATTGGTGTATTAAACAGGCTGAAATTAAAAATAAAAACAGTGAATATGGCATGTGCAAAGAAAGGTTAAGGAGACAGAGAGATGAAATGCTAAGTAAATCCCCTTTATCCCTGTGGGGGTCAGTGCAAACAAGGGAGACACTGCAATCTGAAACGCCTTACAATATTTGGAAGATCAAAACATAAACTTCTCCGAAAAAACATCTGTGTGAAGCGTCTAGTGACCCGGATTAATTATGTTGCAGATAAAGTAATCCGCCCCCCCAATTTTTAACACCTGGAATAAAGACCACTGTTATCCATATAGTGAGGAGGCTGCCACCCATATAGAGAGGGAGGCTGGCATCCATATAGTGAGGAGGCTGGCATTCATATAGTGAGGAGGCTGGCATCCATATAGTGAGGAGGCTGGCATCCATATAGTGAGGAGGCTGCCACCCATATAGAGAGGGAGGCTGGCATCCATATAGTGAGGAGGCTGGCATCCGTATAGTGAGGAGGCTGGCATCCATATAGTGAGGAGGCTGGCATCCGTATAGTGAGGAGGCTGGCATCCGTATAGTGAGGAGGCTGGCATCCGTATAGTGAGGAGGCTGGCATCCGTATAGTGAGGAGACTGGCATCCGTATAGTGAGGAGGCTGGCATCCGTATAGTGAGGAGACTGGCATCCATATACTGAGGAGGCTGGAATCCATATAGTGAGGAGGCTGTAATCCATATAGTGAGGAGGCTGCCATCCATATAGTGAGGAGGCTGCCATCCATATAGTGAGGAAGGCTGGCATTCACATAGTGAGGAGGCTGCCATCCATATAGTGAGGGAGGCTGGCATTCATATAGTGAGGAGGCTGGGATGTATAGTGATGAGGCTGCCATCCATATAGTGAGGAGGCTGCCATCCATATAGTGAGGAGGCTGCCATCCATATAGTGAGGAAGGCTGGCATTCATATAGTGAGGAGGCTGGCATCCATATAGTGAGGAGGCTGGGATGTATAGTGATGAGGCTGCCATCCATATAGTGAGGAGGCTGCCACCCATATAGAGAGGGAGGCTGGCATCCATATAGTGAGGAGGCTGGCATTCATATAGTGAGGAGGCTGGCTTCCGTATAGTGAGGAGGCTGGCATCCGTATAGTGAGGAGGCTGGCATCCGTATAGTGAGGAGGCTGGCATCCATATAGTTAGGAGGCTGGCATCCGTATAGTGAGAAGGCTGGCATATGTATAGTGAGGAGACTGGCATCCATATAGTGAGGAGACTGGCATCCGTATAGTGAGGAGGCTGGCATCCGTATAGTGAGGAGGCTGGCATCCGTATAGTGAGGAGGCTGGCATCCATATACTGAGGAAGGCTGACATTCATATAGTGAGGAGACTGGCATTCATATAGTGGGGAGGCTGGCATCCATATACTGAGGAGGCTGGAATCCATATAGTGAGGAGGCTGGAATCCATATAGTGAGGAGGCTGGAATCCATATAGTGAGGAGGCTGCCATCCATATAGTGAGGAAGGCTGGCATTCACATAGTGAGGAGGCTGCCATCCATATAGTGAGGGAGGCTGGCATTCATATAGTGAGGAGGCTGGGATGTATAGTGATGAGGCTGCCATCCATATAGTGAGGAGGCTGGGATGTATAGTGATGAGGCTGCCATCCATATAGTGAGGAGGCTGCCATCCATATAGTGAGGAGGCTGGCATCCATATAATGAGGAAGGCTGGCATTCATATAGTGAGGAGGCTGGCATCCATATAGTGAGGAGGCTGCCATCCATATAGTGAGGAGGCTGCCATCCATATAGTGAGGAGGCTGCCATCCATATAGTGAGGAGGCTGGGATGTATAGTGATGAGGCTGCCATCCATATAGTGAGGAGGCTGCCATCCATATAGTGAGGAGGCTGGGATGTATAGTGATGAGGCTGCCATCCATATAGTGAGGAGGCTGCCATCCATATAGTGAGGAGGCTGCCATCCATATAGAGAGGGAGGCTGGCATCCATATAGAGAGGGAGGCTGGCATCCATATAGAGAGGGAGGCTGGCATCCATATAGAGAGGGAGGCTGGCATCCATATAGAGAGGGAGGCTGGCATCCATATAGTGAGGAGGCTGGGATGTATAGTGATGGAGGCATAGTGGTCCTCACTGCAGTGTCTCCATAGAGAGACTACATACTGGTGCCTATTGCACTGGTGCGTTGCGGCACAAACAAAAGACACTTACAGGGTTCTATGTGGGGAGAACGGTGATAGTGATCCTCTGTACTCACATACTGAGAAGAAGAAACAGTGTACAGTTAGTGACAAATCTCACTACTTTACCTCTTTCGCTTTGCTCTGTTCTGGAACAAATTAGTGGCTTTGTGAGGCAGAAAGCGATCAGGAGGAGCTGGCAAATATAGAACCGTCGCAAAAGCCAGCACGAAGAGTGGAGCCAGAAGACATGCACAAAGAGTGGAGCATTACAAGGATAGAAAATGTAATGGACGGCACCTAATATAGGCCGGTAGGGGGAGCTCTAGAGACACTTCAACTCTACAAGGAATGATTACAAGGCAGAGTCTGGCAAAGAAACGCGTTGCATTCAACTAAAATGGATAATTCCTATTCATATTTGGCTGAAATAGTTTTGTTTTTTTCCCACTGCAGCGTTGCTTTACATTTTTATATTGATTTCCAAGCTCACATTTTCTGCTGAGACACTTGCAGCGATACGGAGGGATCTGGAGTTGATATTATGTGGTTACACTGAAGAACAAGACTGGATTTCTCTGTCTGATGCCCTCTTATTATGGAACAGAAATTCCTTCATTGTTATAACTTTCTTTTGATAGTACATTATAGGGATAACATCATCATACAAGCAGGCTATCAGCTTCAGTATCTGAAGGGAGGATACACAGTTGATCTTTCTGTGTCAATGAGGACTGTCAGTCTCACTTCTTACATATTGTACAAGTGAATCTAGAATGATACTATTTATTATAGATAAATCAGTTTACATTGACCTTTATTACTAAGATCTCTCCACATTTTGGATGCATAAGCCCATTGATTAACAACTGTTGTATGGGGGATCTTTTTTTCTTTTTAGAAGTGATTGATAACTGCAAACTGTGAAGCATGTTGTGTGTGTTTTTATGGTTTCAGCTTAGGGGTTACTTAACAGAATTTAGTTGTTTTGTTTTTAGCAAATACAAATAATCTTTTTTTTGTTTTGGTTGTTTTTTTAAATTAAAAAATAAATAAAAATCAAGAGAGTGAGGGGGCATTTCGAAGATAGAGACACAAGGACAGTACCGCCGTTTACAGGCTTATATGGAACCAGGAAGCCACCTTGGTTTAAAAGCACTGATGGAAGGACTGCTTGTCTTCATGGGACTCAAGTATGGCGACGGGTGAGAAAAAGACTGAGAACACACCTAACACAGACACCAGCTAGGAGGCAAGGAACCACAAGGGTGCCAAGCAGAGAGAGACAAAGGGACATCCATGTAGGACTCTCAGGGACACATTGCAACTAGAGAGCCAAAAGGTGCCCAAAGACGGCCCCCTTACGCCTTGTCAGAAAACCTTTACTTCTGGAATAAGAGCATTAGTTTTACACAATGGAATCTTCTATCTTTAGTTTATGATAATGCATGTTCTGTATTATAGCGCACAGGTAATTTTGTAAAAGTATTTTACCAAGTTATGCCAGATTTGTGAAGGAGAGAATAGTTTTTACCTTATCAATTTTACTCTGAATGTAATTCAGCAAGGAAAACAAGCGTTGACTTAATACATCTACATTTTCTGGAAAACCATAGTGGATTATCCATGTGGCGTCTGTGATCTCCAGAATGGGAGCGTAGTCATCTGTGACCACTGCAAACAAAAGAACAACAGCGGTGAGCTCAGCAAAAGGACTACGAGTCAAGGCCAGATCACCAGGGTATGACTACATACAGAAACCTTTACTAGCTGTCTAACCTTTCTAAGTGGATGTTTGTGTGTGTGTGTGTGTGTGTGGCGCGAGGGGGAGTAAGGAAATTAAACTGTAAGATACACTAAGGCAGGGAGTAATGTGAACAATCAAGATATTCTCTAGAAAGTGGTGCATAATATGTATTTAGGTCAATAATAATGTGAATTATTGTGTATAATGTCTAATTCCCTCTGGTATCTCCTACATAGCTTCCAGTGATGCCAGCAGTACAGAACAAGCTGCCTGTAAGAGGCGACTCTCATTTCCAATATGATAGACGTGAAGAGGTTCTTGCTTGGGTAAAACACAGGCCTCTGTGAGCATAAGTTATCAATTACCTTCATCCATAGCCAGGCACTACAGTATAACAACAAATTCTGATCATCCAATGTTGTAGTTAAATTAAAAAAATACATTGAAAAATAATAGATCACAGCCTTTAATGTAACTCACGGACTCCCGCAGGGATCAGATGCCCGGTTACCAGTCTCCCACCTCCCCTGCAATGCTATATTAAACTCTCAGTCAGCCCTTCAATGCATCATGCACACGTGCACCCTTACCAAACTTTACTATGGACCCTGCAAATGACTCGTTACACCCCTGGCTCTGCATCTACCCGCTTCAAACTAGGGGGACATGGACACGATGAATGATAACAAAAAGGTACTGTGACCCTATTCAGATACAAATTAAAAAGTGACAGCAAATACCTTGCAAAAAGCTAAGCTGCATAATGCTTACCCAAGGCCACGACGGTTCCATGACCATAAATCTTATTCCACTGCTCCAAAACATGACTGAAATTGTGCACTAGATTCCTGTGCAGCAATAAACTGTAGGTGGAACTAGTCTTAACAGCCTATAATGAGAAGAAATCTATAATGAAACTGGGAAAGAAGCAGGTCATAGGACTCGTTAACACAAGAATTTTTGCAGAAACTTGCCAACGCGTTGTTCCAATTGTAACAATAAATCAGCAAACTACTCTGAATTGTATTTTACCGGCATGGGGAACACTGATTCTAGTGTCTGCAGGTCTTTGCTGCTCACACGAGCGGCAGTGTAATCGCAGGTCAAATCATTTCTGATCTTCCAGTGGACCGGACTGCCCTCTCTTTGAACAGCGGAGGTGTACAGGCAGGATTATCAATGATCCCAATGCCTGTAATCATCCCCACTTCTGTAAAAAGTCTTATCTGAAGTCTGGGAGGATGACTTCAGGAAATACAACATATCTTATTGTGTAGGATACACTGCTGAGCTCAGAGAGGATTTCTAGGCAAACTAAGACATAAGAAATAAATACTTACAAGGGGTAAGCAGGGCATGTTGAGACTTGTAGGTCTGTCATAGCTACAAGGACGTCTTGCCCTAAACTACTTAAAGGCTGAACAAGACATTGGAAGATAAATGCAGCTGTAAGAAAGTAAGAAAGGGGCACACTCACTTTGTGCACTAATTCAGCTTCTTCGTCAGACTTTGTGAAGATGAGGATTTTCTCGGCATTGACTGGTGTGAAATCTAAACACTGCAGCAACACAGACAACTTCTCACAGTCTAGGCACACATGTATCACCTAGGGAAGAAGTGACAGACATTACTGCACAGTAACTTAATCCTGTTTGACCCAGCAATAAATCACATCCGTCATTTACTCTTCCTGGATTAAAATGTATGATTTTTCTTATGAAAAATAATGGCCAACCAATGTTTGTGTATATTTGTGTGTGTGTGTGTGTGGGTTATACATGCTACACAGTGTGAATGCCATTTGGATATGGCTGAGGGAAGTTAAAAAAGTCATTTTTTTATGTTCCTTAAATAGCATGATGCAAATTTCAACTGACCAAAAAGTAACGCCGATTCTTTATAGGTATAATAATCACTAGTTGTTAAAAACTATGCATAACGTAGTCCAGGGCCCTGTCAAACGTTCCCAAAATTCATCTGCGTACAACACCTGGATGGTAGGGAACCGCTGACCAAAGTACACCTATTACGATTTTGCTCAGCCACTAATTAACCTTAAAGCTGAATTCTGTACCAATGCACCATAGTGTATAGTTGTACCATTGCTCCCATCCTGCCTAACCTCACATGGCGTAGTGAATATTTACCCCTTATGGAAAGAACAATACCTGTTGGACATTTGCAAAGACCGCTGCCTGTTCCACCCTGGTGATTATAATCTGTGGGCTTGATGTATACTCTAGTAACAGTTCAATGTCGCGATGCCACGTACTTCCAATGGCGACAATCTGCTGAGGTGCCTCGTCTCTGTTCTCTGCTGACACTATTTTCTTGTAGGTATCTAATATGACTGACATCTGAAAATAATGGAACCACTAACACTTTAAATAATGACACCATTAACACTGAATAAAACCGGACACTTTCTTGATAAATCTTTTAAAGAAATAAACGTGGACTGCAAAAGATCCACAACCTTCATTGTATTAAACATATACTTCACAGATAAAAAGATGACTTCAATGTCCATGAACAAGAATATAGATAGCTCTCACATAACAAATTGCTGATAGGGGACAATGGAAGATTACACAGGGAACTTGACCATAGAAAGGGTAAAGTTCAATAAGTTGCCTTTCACGCGTACATTATATCAAGAGAACTGCGCTAAAGCTACCGCTTTGTATATTTGACAACACCACTGCTGCAGTACACTTAATTTTATGCACTAGAAACCGAGATAACGAGATATCATAGTTCCAGCAGATTATTTGGGTGCTTGCATCTCAAAATATCAATAATCAGTGCAAACGTGAATATTACAAGATACTCTCATGCTGGCATAGTTGGTACTACTTCACCTTGAGCCTCCAAACATGGCTACCTAAGCGTGGTCAACATTTGCACTTGTGCAAGGGTATTTGAAAAAATATATTATGTTCTAGAAACCAAAAACCTGAGCCTGTCGGAGGAACGTACATAGAACAAACACTTACCTCTGGCCCTGCCTTGGAGAACAGAACTTCCACTTCATCCAGAACCAGGTGGCAGAGCCTCAGAAGGAGGAGGCCGTGGTGCTCCACACATCTCAGCAAGCTTTGTGGAGTGGCGACAATTACCTCGCCTAACGACAAGCAGGAAAACAAGGGGTTAAACCCCAATCTGGCCATGTATAAAGTTCCCGTAAGAAGTCTGTGTGTGTAAGGCTAGTGCAGCTAACTAAGCTATGTTCTCTGTAATCAGCAAGTTTAGGGTCTGAGACTACATGCAGGGTCCTTGAACATCATAAAGCCGGCAACACAGATGTTATGCTGTCATTTATATAGAAATAAATTTAAAAAAAAAAGTGGCCGGACACTGCCTTGTGCGTGAGACGACCACCAACTACATTCAATGATCAGATTTATTAAAAAAACAAAACAAAACCCCACAACTTTAATAAGAGCTCACAACCCGATTTATGTAGCAGAGGGCAGATTCACCAATTTGACCTATGTGGCCACCACTGCAGACAGGAAGGCTGATTCTCATATGGAAACATACCTTCTCAATAATAACTTATTATTCTGAATAGTCCTCCAAATATTTGCACATACATTTGTAAATGTTACTAGTTCACTTACATATTTTAGGTTTAGACATCCTTTATAAAACATTGTATTCACCCACTTAAGAGCTGAGAAATGTATTACTGTAACTCACATTGTTTTCTAAAGTTAATACTCTCAATTTCCTCCTTTTTAAGCCCAACCAGCAGCAGGATTGGGTTTATCGGCCGGATGCATTTACTATAATCCATCAGCAGTTTATAGACTGTGTGAGCCTTGTCCCATCCCGGGCAGATGATCACTGCGTAGGGCTGAAATGATAAATGGACAAGTAACGCTGTACAGCTTCATTCATCTGTATTACTTATAATGCTTATGTACGATGCCCTGAACTCTGTTACATAAATCTTACATATGCACACACGTAAAGCTGATCTATGTATAAACTCCTGTAAATAATCAAAGTGTTCTGACATCAGCTCTACGTGCTCGTTAGGAAAGCACACATACACAGAATATATGAATACTACACCCTTTACTGTAACTTATTACGGATATAAAAAGTCATCTCAGAGTTCAAAGATGTGTATAAAGCCCACAATTCCTGGGGGCCACATGGAACTCCTCATGGGGGTTACATTGTCCCATATATGATAAATATACTAATTATATGCAGATCTTTTTACACAGAGGTTATATGTTTACAGACGTGCTGGATCATCTTCCAATTTGCCCACAAACATTGAGAGATATAGCGCAGACTGGCTCATATCAGCTGATTGCAACCTTAGATAAATTAGCCAAGCGCCATAAGAGATTAGAGCATAAATCTGGAAGGGACGCTGACAACCTCTATGTATATCGCGCTACATTAATCAAAATCATAGTGGAATATCAAATCACACAAGTCCAAATGATTTAATTTAATATTTTTGTGGCCTGTAGTTTTTAGACCTCTTTAAAATAAACACATTATAGAACTGATGATGTATTATTAAGTAACATGAGCACCATAAGTTTGGTCACTAAGAAGATCCTAAAATCAATCACACAGTATTACTCTGCAGATTTAAGTGCTGGAAGCTCTTACCCCATGTTTTGAGGGCAGCAGTTTGTACACGACTGAAGCACAGTTTAGGAAGGTCAGAAGAGGGGGTATATAACACATGGGATTTATTTCGCTAGGAGAGATTACAATTGTATCAAACCCCTGAGCTATAGGGGCCCAACAGTAGGATTCTGCCAAATTTGGTCCATCATAGCCAGTTGTCATCAGTCGCTGTAATAGAAACAGATCAAACTTATATATAACAATGTGACATTTAATTTGATTTAAATCTGAATTTTTGGGTGTATTGACAGTTTACCTACTTATGATACATTTCGCAAATTTTCCCATTTCTTTGCTATATTATTAAAAATTATTATTTGTATAATAAAGCTGATAAAGCCTGAAGTTAAAATTTAAGACAAAACGAAAATATAATATATATATATATATATATATATATATATATATATATATATATCTATATATATATCATAAACGTGCATTTTGTGTATAATTGTTACAAGAGATGTATTATTTACCCTACTCTTGGTTAAATCCAGCAGAAAACAATTACCTTTTTAATATCCATATGCAGGAGTGCAGATTCAAGAGTGGAATAAGGTATTAGGAACTTGCTGGCAAATAAAGGATATTGTGGTTTTCTGTTACTCTGTGGATGCAAGTAAAAGACATGGTTACAACCCAAAAATCATGAAAACTACGTACTGCAGGTTCACCCTGCCATCCAGAAATATACATTGTCTAGAACTGTGTAACACATCGTGCATAACGCCAGTTTGCTCCCATTTAATTTTTTTTAAATCTCGTTTTCATTGCGTTTTAGAATTCAAACAGAAGGACAAAATAAATCCAAAATTTACTAGAAAAAAACCACAGCAAAAAAAATGTTAAAAGAAACACACACAAACACAAACTAGCTAAAGAGTTCACTCTGTAACCAAATTAGATATCACATATTAACTGACCTCATGTTGTCATACAGAAGCAGCAAGGGAAGTCAGATGTGCCTACTGCAACATAGCACTATAGAAGGTAATTACATTTTATGGTGACCTATTCTTAAGCCCTTTAGTGATAACCCATATGCATACCCTTCCTTGGGGGTAAGCAAGGAAATAGGAACACCAGTCCTCTAATACACTGTCACAGAGAGCAAGAAATGTTGTTCTTTCGAACATTACCACAGAAAATGGAAAAATGACCCTGCGTCACATCCACATTTGGGACAATCTGGCCCAATTTCTCTCCCAAATTTCTTTAATATAAAGGAGGTTGATGTATGCTCTGTGTAGTACATATAACTGTACCCACTAGTTAACACACAGTGTGGCTTCTCGAGCATGCCCCAGGATATAAGACCATTCCCAATCAGAACAGAGTCTAAGTCTGTCCGTAGCCCGAAATGTTTCAGAATTTGATCCCCCCCGCCACGTATGCATATATACCAAAAATTAGTCTTTAAGGCCCAGATAGTTGGAGGGTGTTCTGCATAGGTGGCAACAACAAACATAGGTTTCCTGTTCCCAAGGCACACCGGAGCTCCAGGTACCAATAGAACGTCATACTGAGGACTCAAGAATCACTACAGATTTGTTCAATTTCCTTCATCATTTTCAAATGATCGGAAAGGTACAAATGACCCAACCTTTATTACACAATATCTGGCCCATATAACCACCCCCCTCAATTTTGGTCAGCTCGCTGGCTTCCCTATTGCTCCAGAGAGGGGCACCTGGCACAACACCCACATGTATTGCTCTGTATTTCAGACACGTACAGCCGTACTAATGAGCACTGTCAGTCACAGTGAGGGGGTCATGTATGGATTTCGATTTTAAGAAACTCAATTACAGGGGAAATGTTCAGAGGGTTGTGATCCGACGTAGTATTATATATATTCATATGTCAAGGAATCTAAGATGTACCTGGATCCCTCCAGGAGACAACTAATCAAAGAAGTGAACGGCTCTAACTGTACACACACACGCACAGTCGAACATTTTGGCGACAGCCAAGGATGACTTCCTAGTTATCTTTATCATGTGTCAAACTACAGATGTGTGATCAAGCATCTCAAATTAGTAATTGTAGATTTACATGGCATAAAGCCAGTCTGGGCTGGGTGGACAACTTGAGATAACTTTGTTAAGGTGCAGAGCTGAAATCTTAAGAGAATATTTTGAACTCCCTGGATAGCTGACCTCCCACGAGCCACCATTCACAACCTAGCCAGGCACAGCATAGTATATAAAGTCATATAGGCAAGCCTACCTTCTCAATGTCTTCTAACACGTGTACAGGGTTGGGATTTAAAAACTGAAGAAGTCTGAAATGTTAAATGAATTGTTAAGGGCTCTGTCATCTAACATGCTGCGCAATGACTGCCATAATCCACTGAAACCAATGCCTGCAACACCCATGTATTGAGATAATTAAACACAGAACAATTCAAGAGGTGAGACAGCGCACAGATTGTGAATATTACAACAGATATAAAAGATTCAGTATATGAATATAAAAAAAATTCTTAACTATATTTGAGCGTAGAGGAAACAAGGACCTGATCATAAAAAATATATAATGCACGCTTTAAAAAATTGTTTTATAATAATAATAATAATATTTGCAAATTACCATCAACATTTCTTATAATCTTTTAGCATATTTACTTGTCAAGTGGAGACTTCAGCCAACAAATATCAAGTGAATTTGAAAAGATAGTGGTCTGAGCTCTCCCCTCCCCTACCTTTTCTATTCACTGCAATCAAACTTGTAAGGCAACCCAGGCTTCTATTAGGTTTTCATTTTGTTCCAACAATGTTGCCACTCTCTAACAATCAATTAACTCTTTGCGCTGCAGAGAAGCTAATAAGTTTAGCGAGAGATGAGATAACGTTAATGTTTATAAAGGTATAGGAGCATTTACATACAAAACCACAAGATGTCTTTTCATACAGGATCTTGTACTTAAGGACCAGTAGCTTTTCTGCAAACATTGCTGTCCTGAGGATTGTAATGTCTTTTTTTTTTCAAGGGGTTGCCCACTTTCGGAAAACCTCTCTCTTTATTATGTCCCGCCCTCTTCATGTAGTAATAAGGTGGAATTCCCAATACTGAGTTCTTGACCATACCTGAAGACAAAAGCTGGAACAAAGAACTTATGACAAGGCCATCAGTGGCGTGTTCAGAGCAGGACGCCACCCACCCTTCAATGCCGAATCAATCGCCCAGGACAGGATAAGGCAGTGGAAGCAGCACCTGACTGGATGGATGTAGCTTCTGTATAATCAGCGCTGCCCTCACTATCCATGTGGCATCCATGTAACGGAACTCTTTTCAAATGTACTCAATACCGTTAACGCAAGACTATCTATTCAGAATCAAATTGCTGAGTATACTGCAATCAGCAGAGATTATTATATTATAATAATATTCACAACAAATGGCTTCTTAGAGATTGAAATAGTTTTTACTTAGCACAGTCTTGTTTATCCTGGTGTTCTTGTGATAATGTAGGTTCGCCGTCACTCAGCGTGCTAGAGAAAACAAATAACGTTAATATGTGACTTTCATGATCTATTTCAGGTGCACAATTACACACCCCAGGGATTCCTCTTTGTGTTAACTCAGGGGCTCTGGGGTCTAGGACTCAGCATCTGATGAGGTGTGCCCAGTGTGAGCTAATATTAAACTGCCTGCATGTACAGCACAATGAAATTGCAGCATCAAAACAGTATACAAGTTATCATATTGTTCAACTATGAATTAGGCTGGGTACACACTACAGAATGTCCGACCAATGTGTTACCCACAACGATTGTACCTACGACTGAAGTTCCGATCAGTCGGTCGATTCATGTATATACACCATTCACGTCTTAAACGTTTTTCCCTAATTTAGTGTCAGGGGCTGTGTGTTTTTGGGTGTTGTAACCTTCTCTCCAAAGATTGGGACTTCGTACACACTAAACCAATATATGGCCTCCCAGCAGCAATATGCTGAGTAAATTTAAATAAAGCACATTTGCATGTTTTGACACCGCACCACGTGGGAGACGTAGAGACAACGTTATAGGCTTAAATATACACACCCAAAAAGTTCCTCAAACAGCGACTCCTATTAATAGTTGGTCCAGAAATTGGTTGTGATAATGTACACACTACAGGATTGGAACAACGTTGGAACGAGATTTATAGTTCTGATAAACAATCAAACAAAATGACAATCGGTACTTTGGAATAATTGTTGTTCATCATTCAACTATACACACTAATGCAATATTGGTCATTTATCACTTGACTGACCCAAAAGTCTGCTGAAAACACTGTAGTGTGTACCCAGACTTAAGGAGTGCATATATTTAGAGATTTGGAGCTGTATGTATGTAGTTCTAAACCCACATATAAACAATAAAACTACTGTTAATACATATAGTTATACTTTGAGAGTTGTGATGTCAGATGACTCACTGTGAAAGTGTTCTATGATGAAATATATAATAGTCAGTGAACGTAAAACACAAATCTGGATAAGAATGTTGTCTCAGTAAAGCAAACTGTTTTGTTTCATACTGAAATGTGTATGATATAAGGAAAACTGTGTGTCCTCCTGTATTAAGTGTAGAAAAATTATCTAAAAAAAAAACGTATACTTGTCTGACTTGCATAGAAAACTTTTGTATACGGTCACAGAATGCTCAAACTTACTATCTTACACTAGGGGGTACTTCATCCCCGTTTTCCTCTACATCTTATTGTAATAACTACAAAGCAGTGACAATACCTGATTTTGGCAACAGATTTCTCCATGATCTCTGCAGATGAAAAACAAAACAAAACAAAACCACAGATTGGTAGTGTCACCACATTCTCATGTGTAGTTGTGATAGATTAGAAGATGTCTCAGTCCTACCAGTAGACAGTCTTCGTTTATGATCTATATTGCACCATGCAGGCCACAGGAACTGAGCCGCACCAGAACCGGCCTCTACTTTGTCCTCCATTTCTGAAGAAAGTGGCTCTTCTGTCACCAGCGGATCAGAGGTATCCTCAATGCCACCCCTTAAAAAAAAAAAAGAGGATTTATATACTTACGTTAAATCAGTTTCTCTGATTCCGTCTGGGGGACATTGCTTACCATGGGTTGTGGAGGGGAACACGGGAGTTGGCACCTAGCTAGTTAATCTTTAGCGCTGCTGACAGACCCCTCCTCTCTATAATCCCCCCCCGCCTCTTCCTCCTCAGTTAATTCAAAAAGCCCCAAGAAGATAGGACAATCAACCAAGAGCATACAGAGGAAAGGCAGAAGGGAGGAATCGCAGTGTCCCCCAGGCGGAATCAGAGAAACGGATTTAACGTAAGTATATAAATCCTCTTTTCTCTTTCATCCAGTCTGGGGGACACTGCTTACCATGGGGACGTTCTAAAGCAGCCCCCTAAGGGACCGCTCTGAAAGAAGACCAGGTGGCTGCCCTGCAAAGCTGGTCAGCAGAAGCCCCATTTTTTGCTGCCCATGACGCCCCTACCGATCTGGTGGAATGGGCCGTAAGTCTCTCAGGCACATGAAGGTTAGCTCTTATGTAAGCTTGCTTAATAGTTGCCGTAATCCATCTGGCAATGGACTGCTTAGAGGCTGGCCAGCCTCTTTTGTTAGAATCATAGAGAACAAACAGCGAATCTGTTGGTCTAATTTGAGATGTTCTTTTGACATAAATACGGAGAGCCCTAACCACATCTTACTTTTCCATAGACGGCAGATCACACAGAGAAGTAGATGAAAAAGCCGGGACTACAATTTCCTGGTTCAAATGGAAGGAGGACACCACTTTTGGATCAAAAGAGGGGAGTGTTCTCAAAACCGCTCTGTCCTCGTGAAAAACCAGATATGGTTCCCGGCAAGACAGAGCTCCCAATTACGACACCCTACGTGCTGATGCAATTGCCAAAAGAAAGACGACTTTCCAGGTCAAACACCTAAAATCTGCCACAAGTAAAGGCTCAAAAGGAGGTCCTTTAAGCATATCCAGTACCAGGTTAAGATCCCATGGTGCTGTAGGCGGAACATAGGGAGGCTAAATATTTAAGACTCCCTGAAGGAAAGTCCTGATATCTGACAAATCCGCTAATTTCAAGTGAAAAAAGACTGAAAGTGCCGATACCTGAAATTTTAGGGAACCTAAACAAAGCCCTGCTTCCAGCCCATCCTGAAGGAAAGCCAATAAGCGAGAGAGACGAAAGGAAGACGTGTGACATGTCCTATTTTCGCACCATCTGATATAGGCTCGCCAAATCCGGTGATAGATGCGAGCTGAAACTAGCTTTCTAGCTCGCATCATAGTGTTCACTACACTGGAGGAAAACCCTTAGCCCTCCAGAGGCTGGCTTCAACAGCCATGCCGTTAAACTGAGCTGAGGTAAATTCTGGTGACGGAAGGGACCTTGAAGAAGAAGGTCGTCTCGTGACGGAAGACGAAATCCTTGTCCTTCCGCCATAGAGATTATGTCCGCGTACCACACTCGGCGCGGCCATGAGGGAGCTATTAGAATTACCGGCAGACCGCCTTGCCTTACTCGCCTGAGCACGCGAGGAAGCATGAGAAACGGAGGAAACAGGTATCCCAACCTGAACTCCCATGACATCGTCATTACGTTCACTGCCACCACTAAGGGGTCTCTTGCCCTTGCGCAAAACCTGTGAACTTTTCTGTTGTGTCTGGAGGCCATGAGATCTATATCCGGAAGACCCTACCTCTGAACTAGAGACTGAAATACTTCCGGATGGAGTGACCACTCCCCCGGCATCATTTGATTTCGACTTAGATAGTTGGCCTCCCAATTCTTTATTCCTGGAATGAATACTCGGAAATTGCTGGAACATACTGTTCTGCCCAAACAAAAATCTGAGCTGCAATCTTCATTGCGGCCGCACTCCTGGTTCCTCCCTGCCTGTTGACATATGCCACAATCCCACAGCCGTGGCATTGTCGGACTTAACTCTGACAGGGTGGCCCTGGAGGAGGGACTGGGCCCCCCGAAGGGCTAAAAGAATTGCCTTCAACTCCAACACGTTTATTGATAAGGCTGATTCCTGAACCGACCAAAGTCCCTGGAGCCGGAGGTGCAGGATTACCGCCCCCCAACCTCTCAGGCTGGCATCTGTCGTAGCTATGATCCATGACCATGGAGCGAAAGACCTGCCCACCGCCATGTGATCCTGATTCAGCCACCATTGGAGCGATTCTCTCGCTCCCGGAGACAGCGAAATCCTCTGGAGATCCAAGTGTATGTGGGATCCTGACCATTTCCGTAACAGATCCCACTGGAAGCATCGAGAATGAGCCCGGCCGAAGGGGGTCGTTTCGAAGGAGGCCACCATCTTCCCAAGCAGCCGCATGCTCAAATGAATTGAGGGATTGGGTGAGGACAAGACCTGAGTTGTTATAGCCCGGATTGAACTGATCTTCTCCGTAGGCAGGAACACCTTCTGCCGACTGGTATCCATGATAAGCCCCAGGAAGACCATGCGTTGACACGGAATCATCTGGGATTTCTTTAAGTTTAACAGCCATCCATGGCTCTCGAGGACTGCCAGGGTGAGGGATAAGTGCTGACGTAAGCAAATCTCTGAGGAGGATTTGATGAGCAGATCGTCCAAATAAGGCACGACCTGAACTCCCTTTAAGTGAAGACACGCCGCCATGATCTTCGTGAAGACCCTCGGAGCTGTGGAGAGGCCGAAGGGAAGGGCCCGAAACTGATAGTGGGAGGACCCCACTGTGAATCTTAGGAGAGACTGATGGTCGCTCCAAATGGGAACGTGGAGGTATGTGACCTTTATGTCTATGGAGGCCATAAACTGATTCTTCACTAAGCCGTTTATTACAGACCTCAGGGATTCCATCCGAAATCTGTCCACCCGTAAGTGCACATTGAGGTTCTTTAGGTTTAAAATGGGTCGAAAGGACCCGTCTGGCTGCTTGACCAGAAACAGATTTGAATATAACCCCTGTCCCTTCTGGTTGTCTGGGACCCTGCAGATGACTCTTTGCGAAAGAAGAGAGGCGACACAGGCCTGTATTGCCTGTCTTCTTGTTGGATCTCGGGGTAGCAGGGTTACAAAGAAACGATGTGGTACAGGACCCAGCAAGTTTATCATGTACCCCCTTGATATAATGCCCCAAATCCAAGGGTCTTGGCATGACGCTGCGCATTGTTCCCGAAACAGAGACAGACGTCCCCCCACTGACGCCACTTCCAGCAGAGTAGAGTGGTCGTCAGGACGCAGGCTTTTCCTGTGTCTTCGAGGCCTGGCACCTAGCTGCAAACGAGGATCTACCCCTGACAGAGGAGCCTCGAGCATTGGGTTGTCTACCTCTAAATGACTGTCCCCTGGGCAAGGAGTTCCCCCTAAAGGGCTGACAAAAGGAGCTGACCCGAGGAGTCCGGCCCCTACTTGAGAATACCGGCAAAGAAGTGCTTTTGCCCCCTGTTGCCTGGGAAATCATAGTATCCAGTTCCGGCCCAAACAAACCTGCTGCTGAAAAAGGAATGGTTTCAACTGACTTTTTTGATTCCGCATCTCCTTCCCAGGATTTCAGCCATAACGTTCTTCTTGCTTAAAATAGATGCAGCCTGAATAGAGGAGGACACAGACGCTGTGTTCTGGGCCGCCTCGTAAAGGTACCCCGATGCTTCTTTCAAATGCTAAGCCAGGGTAAGTAAATCAGAGTCCTGTAAGGCCTCTGCCAGTTGGTCTGCCCATGCTTCCATGGCTCTAGCAACCCAAGCTGAAGCAAATGTGGGTCTAAAAGAAGAACCCGCAGCCACAAATATAGATTTCAGCTGGAATTCCACTCTGCGATCATTGGCATCCTGCAGAGTTGCTGAACCTGGGTCTGGTAGTAAAGTGTGTCTGGCCAAATGGGCTACTGGAATATCCACCTTGGGAGTACTCTCCCAGCGAGCCACGTCTTCCTCCTGCAATGGATACAGGGAAAAGAACCTTCTGGGAACAGAGAACCTTCTATCAGGCTGTTTCCAGGCTCCCTCTGCAATATCTCTGAGTTCTACAGAAGGGGGAAAACGGATAGCCTTCCTTTTGGCCTTCTTAAAGAGACTTCTGTCTCTAGGAGTAGGATCCTCCGGTTCTTGGAGGTCCAACGCTTGTCTCACAGCTAAAACCAAATCATCAATAAATTGGTTTTTAGTGTTTTCTTCCTGTCCCAAAGGTTGAACCTGGTCAGGATCAGAATTAATTTCCCCCCTCCTTCCCTAAAAAAAACCCCGAGTCTGAAAGGACCATAAAGGTATTAGCGGATCTAGATTCAAGTAACTGGTTCAGTTTATCCAAACCCTTTATAAATGCTGTGGACCATGCCGGTTCTGTGGAAACAGGGGCCTGGTCCGTAAGTAATGAGGAAGGTCCTGGTATAGACGTTCCAATAGAACCTGAGGTAGCGGGGAGGCCCAAAGGTGTACTAGCATTATTAGCCACCGAGGTTGCCACACTAAATAGCAATTGATTGGATTGTAAAACCATCTGTGCTAAAGAGGAAACCGACTGTGTCAGGGAGGCCACCCAGGCCGGTTCCTCCGTCAGTGGGGCTGAAATATGCTGGGTTTGCGCAGGGGGACCCCTGCTTCATAGACAGAGCAGAGCGCCAAGGGGTCCTTCTGCCCACAAGGTAATTTTACATTATATCTTGAACATGTAAAATATTTTGCCATAGGGCCCTTTCCTTTATCTGCCATTTTTATAAAGGAAGGCACACCAAACACACAGACGTAAATTGTTAAATTTAGCTGAGTAGAGAGAGAGAGTAGAGAGAAGAGTGGGAAAAAACAAGTAATCAACGAATCTGATATAAAAGTTGTACTTGTAATTTTAAAACACAATATAATATTTTTGGCAAGTAGGAGATCTACAATATAACCCCTACTAGCCCACTTTGTACACAGCAAATACAGTAATATGTGTTTAAATAAGTCAGATACTTAGACCATAGGCCAAACAGGGGGAGAAGTCCAACAGCAGTGTCCTGGTGCCTGCTCCCTCTGCTCTGTGTCCTTTCCCAGGCTTCTCCTTGGCGCCAGAAGACCTGGCTAGTCCACTTCTCTCTGGAGGGCAGGGGAGCTCTATGTCTTAGCTCCCCCCCCCCTCTGATAATGCTGTCTCTCTTACAGCTTGCTCCGTGTTTGAATAAAAATGAAAAATGGTATGTGGCAGAGTAGTGGAGATCTCAAGAGTTGGTTAGCACCCCGATGCCCCCTCCTATGTATGAGGGGGGATCTTGGTATGGCCCCCTTCTCCTCGCTCCTCTGCGGATCCAAGATGGCCGCCGGCATGTGTAATCTCCGATAACCGGCACTATATGCCTGCAGTGGCAGCACCGGTTATCGGGGAGGCTCCAGGAGTGACAGCGGTCCGGTGAGACCGCTTGTCACTCACTATTCAGGCACCCCATTCTTCTCTCCCTGTCAGTGAGAGCCTCTGGCTCTCATCTGACAAGGTAGTGCCTGCGCTGCTATGCTGGGAGTGTGTTCTCTACAATAGAACACACTCCCATGTCTGCCACCTGGATAAAGAGAAAATAAAATGAAATAAAATACATTAAAGTAAAAAATAAAAGCAGAAGCTAAAACACTGCCCAACTCCATGGGCACCTAAAAAAAACTGAGGAGGAAGAGGCAGGGGGATTGTAGAGGGGAGGGGTCTGTCAGCAGTGCTAAAGATTAACTATCTATGTGCCAACTCCCGTGCTCCCCTCCACAACCCATGGTAAGCAGTGTCCCCCAGACTGGATGAAAGAGAAATATATATCTTCATGAATAATTAACTTACAGTCTTTTGGGGGGGGGATTAAATGTGCCAATGGGACCCGTATACCATGATCCTGCGTGTGTCTGGACCCCAAAGATCCACAACAAAAAGGATTTTGTAATGCTGTTCTAAATGACAAAATCCAATTTCTTTGCATCAATACAATGAATAATGTGTATTATTGCAGAAATCCTGCATTACATAGAAAACACTTAAATAAATGTCTGACCAATAAAAAGGAGAAAACATTTGCTACAGCTAGTTTTTACATGGTACATATAAATTGTGCAAAAATAGGTGAATGTAGTCACAAAGCAGTAATGGCTTTAACACTGCATCTTCCGGTGTCACCGTTTGGAGGGACTGACAGCTACATACTTACTTGTACCTTCTGTTTGGAGTTTGCAAGGAATGTAAAACAGCAGCAAGCGAGTCATTTTACCAACCAAGAAACTTGATCCCATGGGTGAGGGTCAGGTTGAATAAATAAAATGTATCTAAAAATAAAAAATCACGAAAATTCCGTACCTGATCTCGTCACTGGTATTCTTTGGGAGCTCTGCGTGAAGATATAACCATTTTATAATTAAACAGAACTATACAACTTGTCAATGTGTGCAACGGAGAGAAGAGCCTGTCCTACCTGTTGCCAGCCACGGGCCGCGATCTGTAAAGCTCAATAAAGAGTCAGGGCTGGTTACTACTTTGGCATCATGGCTGTTTGATGACTGAAGCTCCTTGCCCAGGGGAAGCAAATTATTTTCAATGTCACATACGAAGGACTGAGGTACCCCTTTGCCCACGGGAAGCAAGGGGTTCCCTATCTCACATCCTGAATATTGAGCCTCTTCTTTGTCATGAGGGACAGCAGCCTCCTCCCTGTCACTCCTACAAAGTAAAATTTAAAACCCAATAACAGATACCTAAAAGGCTTAGGATTAAAACCCATGTTAATCACAGCAAGTGCAGCACAGCAGTGGGTGAGCTGATGGCTTTCAAAGCCGAATTTACTCAGCCATCAGCTAGCCAGAAGGAAGTATTAACAGAAGGTTGCAACCTGACCATCAACAGGCCATCTGCATAGGGTGAATTTGGTGATCAGGACAGAAAACCAAAACCCAATGTGTCAGTATTAGGCTAACTTCTAATTAATAACCTCTACCGGGAGTAAGTATTTCTAATCTGATGGCTTAGAAGTGTACTGCATGTTATATATCCCTCCAGGACTCTGTACCACCTAGGCCTTGCACCATCATGGACTCAGTATCTTGCAGACCTCTGCACCCTAGTGAACCCCACTATGCCTATTGTCTCACATTACCCCCTACCATTAGAATGTAAGATCTCACAGGAAGGGTCCTCTACCCTATGTCTCATGTCTGTACCCTCTGTCGTCCCTGGTCTCTAAACAGCAATAATAACAGATACCTGAGAGCCCAAGGATTAACAAGCATGTTAAATACAGCAAAGTGGCAGAGTGGTCAGTATAGCTAGACAACAGCGCTGGGGTCATGGGTTTGATTCTGACTAGAGGCCAATCCATGCAGAGTCTGTATGTTCTCCCTGTGTTTGTATGAGATTCCTTCTTGTGTTCTGTTTTCCTCCTACACTCCAAAAGCATGTGTGTGTGTGTGTGTGTGTGTGTGTGTGAATTGTAAGCTCCATACAAATGTATCAATTGCAGAGAGCCCTGTCGCGCACACACAATTAACCTTTGCTGCTAAAAGTAGAAGACTGAAAAGTAGAGAAGTAAGAAAGATCAAAACATGTTTTCAATAACAATTTCAGGCTGGTGTAAACCTATAATACAAACTCATCTGAAGGTGAAAAGCTTGTTTAACGGCATTTGACCAATGTCAAGCATCGAGCCATTGGCTAATGAACACATTCTACAGGTTCCTTGGCTGCCGTATTCATTTTTGTTTGAACATAGAGTTACAACGATCTGTTCCACAGCATCCTAGTGTTTTTTCTCATCACCCCCCTTCTGTCTCCCTTATTCCCATGTGTTTGTGCTTTATTAAATAATAATAAATAGTATTTTATAATATTAGACAAGACTGAATAGGCAAATATTTTATAGAAGGTAAGTGACCTTCCTTCTCACTGAATTTTACAAGGTTGTCCCATTATTACTACATCTGTTGTTAAAAGTAACACTTGAAAGATTGATGTTATTACCTATAAAAATTAGGTTTTTGTACTTACGTTAAATCTCTTTCTCCAATTCCATCTGGGGAACACTGCTACCATTGGGGTAGTATGAGGGCGCATGGAGATGGCACTTAAATAGTTAACATCTAAGTTTGCTGCTGACTCCTCCCCTCTGCAACCTCACAGACCTCAGTAATACTCAGGTCCCAAGAAAAGGGCTCAACAATACAACTAACCATGGAACAGCAAAAGGGAGGGAACGCAGTATCCCCCAGATGGAATCGGAGAAAGAGATTTAACACAAGAACAAACATCTTCTTTTCTCCTTCATCAACTCTGGGGGACACTGCTACTAGGAGCTAATTTAGACGCTCCCCATAAGGGAGGGAATGCTCTGGTCTACTAGCCCGCAAAACACTGCGGCCGAAAAATTTTGAACTGGCAAAACCTCGTAAAAGGGATGAACTGAGGTCGCCGCCGTGCTACACAGCTGCTCTGCAGATGCTCCATGGCGAGCAGCCCAGGAAGCCCCCACAGCACGGGGAGAGTGCGCTGCAAGAACCTGAGGCACAGGCCGATTTCTGCAAACATAAGCAGGCTTTATTATAGACCTAATCCGAAGAGCAATGGTCTGCTTAGTGTACGGCCAACCTCTCCTATGAGAATCGTAAAAAACAAAGTGTGTCAAGACCTGCAACCAGCAGAAATCCTGTCCACCTAAACCTGTAAAGCCCGGACCACGTCCAGACTAACAGAGGTAGAAGGCCCAGAAGGAGCAATCCCTTCTCTGAAGACTGAAACCACCCTAGACAAGAAACTAGGTACAGTACTATGAACCGCCCTATCCTCATTGAACACCAGATATGGAACCCTACAGGACAACCAAGCACCGACACCCGTTGAGTAGATGCAAAGGCCAGCAAAAACACCACCTTCCACGTCAAGCAACACAGATCTGCAGACTCCAGGGGTTCTCAATAAACAGGTTCAAATCCCACAGAGCCAACGAAGGAACGTTGGGAGGCTGAACATGAATTACCTCCAGAAGAAAAAGTACAAACATAAGGGAGGAAAGCCAACCAAGGTTGAAAGAAAATAGAAAGCACAGAGACCTGAACCTTCAAAGATCTCAGTCTTAGTCCCATCTCTAACCCATCCTGAAAAAAGACCAGAAAACGGCTACTCTGAAAAAGACAGGGATATGACACTTCTTCTCTACAGTACATAGATCCTCCACACCTTGTGATAGATCTTAGCAATACCGGCTTCTGAGTCTTTATGAGGGTCTAAATTACCCTGGAAGAGAACCTCTTCGACTGCCAGAGGTCGGCGTCAACAGCCACGCCATTAAAGTCAGCAGAGTTAAGTCCGGATGGTGTAAATGGCTCTCGACTGAGAAGATCGGGCCTGAGAGGAAGAGTCCAGCCTGACCCTTCCACCAGAAGCAAGATGCTGGCGATTCAGAACCACCTGGGCCAATTCGGTGCCACCAGAATAACCGGAAGACCTACCAACAGTACTGACCTTAGAACCCACAGGATCATCGGAATTGGTGGAAAGTGATATCCTAAACAGGAGTCCCACCTCATGGACATTACATCCACCACCACAGCCAGAGAAACTCTGGTTCTTGCACAGAATCTTGGAACCTATTGATTGTGTCTGGATGCCATCAGACACAGATCTGGCAGGCCCCATTTCCAGACTAACTCCTGAAACACCTGAGAATGCAGTTCCCATTCTCCCGGAAGAATTGCATGCCTGCTGAAATAATCCGCTTCCAGTTGTTCGCTTCGGAAAAAAATTCTGCTAAAATCGCTGGAATGAATTTCTCCGCCCACAAGAAGACCTGTTCCACTACCTGCATAGCTCCTGCGCTTCTTGTTCCTCCTTGGCGATTTACATATGCCACTGCAGTGGCATTGACGGACTGAAGGTGGACTAGTTTTCCTTGAAGGAGAGACTGAGCTCCCTGGAGGGCTAACAGCATGGCTCTTAGCTCGAGAACATCTATGGGCCAAAACGCCTTCCTATCTGTCCAAAGACCCAGGAAACAAAGCTGGAGAACAACAGCTCCCCAGCCTTTCAGACTGGCATCTGTGGTCACCAGAATCCAAAACCACAGGACAAGAGATCAGCCCATCATAAGTTTTTGAACTAGCCACCATTTAAGAGGGTGACGAGTCTGCCTGGAGAGTCTGATTTGTTGGGTCTCCAGATGAAAAAAGGGGGGACCCGACCATTGTCTTAGAAGATTCCACTGGAAGAGAGTGGAAATGACCATATGGAAGGGTTTCGAAAGTCGATATCATCAACCCTAGAATCCCCATGCCCAAGCACATGGAAGGGCAAGGGTGACTCAGGAATAACCGTACAGAGAGTTGTAGGGATCTATAGAGAAGATTCTGGAGACAGATCTTCTGAAAAGTGGTGTCCATAATTATTCCTAGAAACCTCATCCACTGTGAGGGCAACAACTGGGATCTGGAATAATTGATTATCCAATCATGTTGTTCCAGAATTTGAATAGACAGGGTCAGATGCTGATAGAGAAAAGGACCTGATAAGGCTTTGAGGAGAAAATACTCCAAATGCGGAATAATGTTCAGTCCAAAGGCATGTAAACGTGCTACCGTTAATGCCATAATCTTTGTGAAAACTCTCTGGGCTGTGGAAAGCGAAAGGGGATCGCCCTAAATTGATAATGGAAGCTACCTACATTAAAAACCAAGGACTGATCCCATCCGAAACTTGTCTACTCGTAGATGTTGCTTTAGAATCTTGAGGTTTAGAATTGATGAAAACGTCCTGTTTGGGCACCAAGAACAGGTTTGAATAAAACCCCCGGTGTTTCTGCCACTCTGGATATGATACGCAAGATCCAAATATTTCAGGTGGAGGCCGCTCACTGATACTTAAATAATTGTTGGTGACCCCCTACCCCCCTAGTCGCGAGGAGAGAAAGGTCCTGTCATGTGATTATTAATTTTTTATTAATTTATTTCTTAGATCTTGTGATTTGGACGTCTTCTGGAGTAAGCATCTCTACCCATTTGCGACTGTCCTCATGTTGCAAGGAGTCTACCTCTATTGGTGGGCTGATCTTTATAGCCCATGCTCACAAGAAAGGATCTCCAAAAAGACCCAAAACACAGAGTTCGTAGTTTAGGGAAATTCACCGGCAGGAAAGTACTTTTACCATCGGTTGTTTGGCTAATCATACTGTCCAGCTCTGGACCAAACAGTTTTAGAAAAAGTGCGTATACATAGCCTTATGAGTTTATATTAATAAACATACATCTCTCAGTGGCTAAGTGATTAGCACTTCTGTCTTACAGCACTGGGGTCATGAGTTCAATTCCTGACTATGGCCTTATCTGTGAGAAGTTTGTATGTTCTCCCCGTGTTTGCGTGGGTTTCCTCCGAGTGCTCCAAAAACATACTGGTAGGTTAATTGGCTGCTAACCAATTGACCCTAGTTTGGGTGTCTGTCTGTGTTAAGAAATTTAGATTGTAAGCCCGAATGGGGCAGGGACTGATGTGAGTTCTCTGTACAGCGCTGCGGAATGAGTGGCGCTATATAAATAAATGGTGATGATGATGATATCTCCTAACTCTACAGGGATAAGTCCAGAGTTGTACTCTCCAACACAATCTTTTGTTAATATATATAACAGAATAATCCTCACAATAGAAGATTCTCAACAATAAATTGATAACTATGTGAAGGCATCAGAAAATATTCTACAGATCTCTATTTGTATAGCCATGTGCAAGGCAAACCTGATGTAAGGCACTCATCCCTCCAGAACCATGTCTAGGGCAGAGTACCCACAGATATAAAGCACTCTGTCAGTCACACACAGTATACACTGCTGATCAGTAAAACTGCTCAGTAGTTTCTTCAACTGTCTACTTTCCAGTTCCGTGAATTGGCTTCAAGGAACAGACCAAGGGCTAGATTTACTAAACTGCGGGTTTGAAAGATTAGAGATGTTGCTTATAGCAACCAATCAGATTCTAGTTATCATTTATTTAGTACATTCTACAAAATGACAGCTAGAATCTGATTGGTTGCTATAGGCAACATCTCTACTCTTTCAAACACACAGTTTAGTAAATATACCCCCAATTTGTGAAGGAAGTCAGTCCTATATGAAAATGACATGATCCTCCTCAGATTTTAACCACTATAGGTAATTATTTAAAAAGAAACAGACAGGCCATAACCAATCACAGCACAGAGATAATAGATAGTATAATCACTTTTTAATTTGACCCTGGCTATTGCCTCAAAACAGGAAATTACCTCTGGATAATAAAATGAATGTCTTATAATAATTTGACTGAACACCGATGTAAAATACTGGCCCCGTTAACTTTAGAGTCTTTTAGAGTAAAACTCTAGTATATAATATATATACACACACACACGCACATACACATATACCCACACACACGCGTAATCATATACCCACTGTCACTCACCGGACTGTGAGTGCTTCTTCCCGGACATTTAGGAACCGTGGCCGTCCTCCATCCTGAGGGACTGCGCATGCGCAGCCCTTTCCATACCTCCAGTGTATGTTCCTTTAACTAAATTGGCAGATCAGACAACCTCCCTATATTAAGCACCTGTGGTCAACACCACGTTGCCTGATCTTGGAGTCTCATTCCCCATGAGTCTCTGAAGGTGTTCCTGCGTTTCCTCGTTTATTCAGCCCAGCTGATTCCTGTGGTTTCCAAACCACTTCTACCTCTGTGGTTTCCAAACCACTTCTACTACTGTGGTTCCCATACCACTTCTACCATCCTGTGTATCATCGTGACTGTTAGCTGATTCCTATCCGCTGCCTCCGTGCACTACAGTCTTCTAATCACTTCAACTCTACCATGTATCATTGGGACTGTTAGCTGATGCCTATGCGCTGCCTCCGTGCACTACAGTCTTTCATTCACATCCACTCACCTGTTCATGATTGTGACTGCCAGCTGATTCCTATCCGCTGCCTCCGTGCATTACAGGCTTCAACCTGCAACTCGTCTGTGTTTCATCATCGTGACTGTTTGGCTGATTCCTATCCGCTGCCTCCGTGCACTACAGTCTTCAACCTGCAACTCGTCTGTGTTTCATCATCGTGACTGCTAGCTGATTCCTATCCGCTGCCTCCGTGCACTACAGTCTTCAACCTGCAACTCGTCTGTGTTTCATCATCGTGACTGCTAGCTGATTCCTATCCGCTGCCTCCGTGCACTACAGTCTTCAACCTGCAACCCGTCTGTGTTTCATCGTGACTGTTTGGCTGATTCCTATCCGCTGCCCCTGTGCGCTTCAGTCTTCAGCCCTTGTCAACTCTCCCGTGTTTCCTTGAGTCTGCTGCCACTATTGCTACCCGCTACTCTCCGTGATCAACTGTTCCAGTTCAACTCTGCTCCGGTGTCCCATCGTTACTGCACCTACTGGTTGCTATTGGCTACCTCCGTGTTCCCGCAGAGACCCGCTGCTGTTACTTCTCAGCGCTACTCATCCATCTACTACTGATCCGCTCTCCACGCCTTCCTGTGTTCCCTGCTGGTCTACCTACTTGTGCGCTGCACCTGCTAGACCACCGCTTCACCCATCCAGGGACTTTGGATCCTGCCGGCCTCCTGCCCTTCAGGTATCTCTGCACTCCTGTCTGACTGCCTTCTCCTGAACCACGGTATGCATACTTCCCATTGACTGTGTTGGTTCTCCTCTGGAGTGTACTATCTGCTGACTCTATTGCCATCATTGACTGTGTTATCTCATGCTGGATTACTTCAAGAGACTTTCTACATTGGCAGTGTTGTTCAGTCATTTATACATTTATATTGTGCATATTACTGTGGATCAAAGTCAAGGTGCCCGTGTATATATTGTGTTGCAGTCTCTCCCCGTGCACCTCCTCACATATATATTCAGTGGTACAACTTGCTAGTAGCAGACCACTGACTCCTGTTTACAGTTTCACCCGTTCCAGTATCCTCTCACATAGCAGTGGTACAACTTGCTAACGCAGACCACTGACTCCCCGGATACCTCCACTTGGATTCCATTCCTTCACTCAGACAGCGGTACAACTTGCTATCCGCAGACCGCTGACTCTCATCACCTCCTCGTTTCTGTTGGACATTCCTCCTCACTATAGCAGTGGTACAACTTGCTACCGCAGACCACTGACTACCTTCACGTGTCCTTTGTCCATACAGTTCCTCGTGTATTACTACTTCCATATTGCCAGTGCTGCTAGTCATAGACTTTCCTGAGCATCTCATCATCTGCTATTTCCTGTTCCGTGATCACCCCGCTACCAGAGTACCATATTACCACCTATACTGCTCTGGTAAGCCTACCACCTGGTGATCCCTGGGTAAAGACTCCTAGTGCCCGTGACACCCACACACACACACACACACTATATATATATATATATATATATATACATATACACACACACATACATACATATATATATATATATATATATATACATATACACATATATATATATATATATATATATATATATATATATATATATATATATATTGTGGCAAGAGCCAGCTACTGCAGAAGCACACGCGAACAACAACTTCCTTTTTATGGTGCTTTATTGTCAGGATGGTAAATGTTTGACACCGTATACTTGTACAGCAATCATGGAGACCCTAAACCAGGGGTAGGCAACCTGCGGCTCTCCAGGTGTTGTGAAACTACAAGTAACAGCATGCTTTGCCAGTAGATAACCAGCAGATAGGTGGCAAGGCATGCTGGGATTTGTAGTTTGACAGCACCTGGAGAGCCGCAGGTTGCCTACCCCTGCCCTAAACACTAGCTATACATAGTCCAGCTCTCTCTCAGGACCAGCCAGCTCACCCAGCATTGGTCTCCCTGAACAAATGAAACAAACAAGCTTTTATACATGATGCTCCTCCCCCAGCCTTAGCTTGATGGACAGGTGACACACCCACCTTCTCTTTAAAAGAAAACACCCATCACTGCCTCTGTTTGCACAACCAGACACGCCCTGTCTGTATGCTGAGAGGAAGGATTTCAGATCATGTAAGTTTAGCCAAATTTAAACTACCCCATTTACCTCAGTCACACTTTTAAAGGTATGTTCCAAAGTGGCATCATTAAGTTGGTCTCCAGCAAAATCCTGCAGAGGAAACAAAATTGGTATTGCGGACCAGTCCGTATGCTCACTGACAGGCGGGGTGGGCTCATCTGCGACATCACCGACCAATGCTAGTTTGGACTGTCCATGTTTCCCCGCAGGTGGATGCTTTTGTGGAACTCCTGCTATGACTCCCAGGATGGCATTCCGGTTTGGCGGTTCCCAAAGATCGATGTCCAGATGCTGTGGATTCTTAGGCGGTTCCTTTAATACCGGGCTTCTGACCGTTGCATCAGTTGCCGGCATGTCCGGCCGCATCCGCTCACCGAGGACATCATTAAACAGTGGGAAGTCTCGCCCAAAAATGAGTGGATATGGGAGTTTAGGTGCTATGGCAGCTACCACCATAACAGTTTTGTCTTTGAGTGTGACTGGTAGTATTGTTCTGTCATACTCCTCTGTTGTGCCATGTACGCAAAGAACCTTCACTTTGGGCAACCGAGAAGTTATGGTTTCGGGTAAGGCAGAGCTGGAAACCAATGAGAGTTCACTCCCCGAGTCAACCAAGGCCAGAACAAGGTTTTGGTTGATTAGCACAGTCACCCGGAACAAACAAGGACTTCCTGATGTGGGACTCATGGTAAAACAGCTTGAAAACGCGGGCCCAATATGTGCCACGGAACAGTCCATGGGTTCCTGTAGTTTAGGACACTCTGCCTTAAAGTGGCCTGGCTCACCACATTCAAAACAATTCAGATTAGACAGCTTTGCACCTGGCCCTCTGTCCGTAGCAGTTTTGCCATTGGGTCCTGTGGCAAGGATTGTCAAACCTGGCTTCTGGCGTGGCAGGGGCTTTGGCACAAATGCAGGTTCTTTAGTCATTTGCTGTAGTGCACAAAACCTTTCTACCACGGTGGCAAGCTCTTCATAAGTTTGTGGGTCTGATTGCAGCACCCACCTTTGCAAATCGCGGTTCAGCCCCCGGATGCAGTGATCTATCGCCAGAACTTCAATAATCGGAGAAGGCGAATTCTCCTCAGGCTGCAGCCATTTCTTTAAAATTTTAGAAAGCTCAGCCACTTGCGCTCTGACCGGTTTTTCTTTATTATAGCGCCATTGGTGATAGCGCTGGGCTTGGCCTGGCCCGGAAACTCCAACGCGAGCCAATATCTCAGACTTTAGGCACAATTATTATTATTAATTTTTATTTATAGGGCGCTACTAAGTGTCCGTAGCGCCGTACAGGGACAAACAAAATTACAATACGAGGAGAGACAGCACAGTACAGTAAACAATAAGCACAATAACTCTGATAGCTCAAAGCACAGCTAGGGGTGGGGGAGGGGAGAGGGGAAGGTCTGCATATGACGGAGCCCAAGAAGGACGGCACGGATGACAGGGAGACCCCCAGGGGGGAGAGGAGGAAATGAGAGGGCACAGGGGGAAAAGGGAGTCCAAGAGGAGGAGGGAAAGGTATCTGGAGAGCAGAGTTAAAAGTGGTGAAGACAGGAGGAGAGGGTGACCCTGCTCAAAGGAGCGTACAATCTAAGGGGTGGGGTAGGCAGACAAAGAGACACAGGGGAGAGAAGGAGGAACGGAGGATAAGGGAAGGGGAATGAAGGGGAATAGGCCTGTTCCTCATCTAGATCCATATAAGCTCGCTGAGCTTCACCAGTCAGATATGGCGGCCAGTCTCTCAGCCCAATCTTTAGGAGGCCATTTTGCCCTTTTTGCAAGTCTCTCAAAGGACACCAGATATGCTTCTATGTCATCACCTGGCGACATTTTCAGGAGAACAGGACCAGGTGGTTCATTTCTGTCATGCCTCACCTGGCTTAACTCTTCCCTTAAGAGCCTTGTGTTTTCCACCTGTGCCTCGGCAACTCGTAGCATCTGAGCTTGCTGCTGTTGCTGCGCAGCAGCCACATTCACGAGGGTTCTCAGTACTTCCTCCATGTTGAGGTCTGCGTGGGTTGGGTAGCGAAACTTGCTTCTCGGAGTATCCCACTCCTGACACCACTTGTGGCAAGAGCCCGCTACTGCAGAAGCACACTCGAATAACAACTTCCTTTTTATGGTGCTTTATTGTCAGGATGGTAAATGTTTGACACCGTATACTTGTACACCAATCATGGAGACCCTAAACACTAGCTATACATAGTCCAGCTCTCTCTCAGGACCAGCCAGCTCACCCAGCATTGGTCTCCCTGAACAAATGAAACAAACAAGCTTTTATACATGATGCTCCTCCCCCAGCCTTAGCTTGATGGACAGGTGACACACCCACCTTCTCTTTAAAAGAAAACACCCATCACTGCCTCTGTTTGCACAACCAGACACGCCCTGACTGTATGCTGAGAGGAAGGATTTCAGATCATGTAAGTTTAGCCAAATTTAAACTATTGCTTTTCATACATAAGTCTTCACTCTAGGTGCATTACTGCACAAATGTTTTACTTTACTTACCTGCTTTCTCTGTATATTGCCAGCTAAATGCCTCCTTTTGTTACAATATAACACACACATATATATGTACACACACACATATATACGGTTAGGAACCCCTCCAGCCGGCACAACACAACCCGGAATCTACTTTGCCAGTCAGGTGTTCACTGGAGCCCCTGATAGTGGGGACAGACTGGGCTGCAGACTGACAGAGGGTCGTGAAGTGTGTACTGGCTGGGGAGAACCCAGGCAAGCGGAGTAAGGTCCACGCAGAGGTCAAGGGCCGGCAGCAGTATCAGTAAACAAGCTGAGGTCAGGGGTCACAGGCGGATAGCAGAAACGATAAACAGGCCAGGGATCAGGGTCACAGGATACACGAGCGAAGTCAGTTCACAGCCAAAAGGTCAGACGAGGTCTCAGAAGACTAGAGCAGGAACAAGCAGGTCAGCAGACTGGAACACAGAAGCTATAATCGGCAATGAGGCAGCAGACCTCATTGCCTTAAATACACAGATGAGCCAATCAGAGCTTGCCTGCACCCCTGAGGACTAATCAGCAATCTGGCTCCAGACCAATCAGGGCTAGACCCTGTCAGACACCCACCGTTGCAGGCTAATGCCTGTAACAACAGTCCTGCATTAATTAGCCCACAGGCTTGCCTGCGCACGCGCCCAGCAGTTCTCTTTTGCTGGGACGCGGCGCTCTCACTCTCTCTCAGCGTCCTGACCGTTGTCTAGGCCATGGCCGGGACGAGCCCCTGGAAGTGACGTCCCGGTCGTCATAGCGATGGCCAGGACGGAGGTAAGGAGGTCTGGGCTTGTAACACATACATACATACTTACATGTATGGGGTACTTGGCTCTAATTGTTTCTTCAATGACATGAAGCCAGCAGCAGGTGGATTCTCCATTATCTCAGTCAGGAGTCCTCTGAGGTAAACTGTAGCTGAATTTTCCCGCCTTTGGAGTGCACCAATCAGCAGGTGGGGGGGGGGGGTCTCTGTTACACTCCCAACACTGGAGGCTTTTGCTTTGGGGAGGATTACCCTACCCGCTCACTGGAGGCTCTTGCTTATTATAGATCTCCTTTGTTTCTTTTGCGTTGCAGCCTTTCAATTTGTGCTCAGATTGTGACCAGATGAAATCAGAGTCCCCCCTCCTCCTCAGCGGGAGACTTGGTATTTCCCTGAAAATTGCCGCTCCTCAGACAAAGTCCCCGCACTCTATGCCTGATGGAGGATACAGTGATAGTCACGTAGTGGCTGTCACTGCCTGCAGGCTGATTCTATCTTTTCTTGTTCTTCTTTATTTGATAAACAAAAACAAAACTATATTCCATCTAAAAACTAAGTGAACCAGTGTAAAACATAACTCTCATCCACTCCTAACTTCACTGACATGTCAGTAACACTAACTACATAATAACAATGTAATCAGGCGGCAAGTACTGCAGAGCAGTAATTAAACAGACCCAACAAAAACTGGGGTCTGTGGGGTTGCAGAGGGGAGGAGGCAGCAGCAAACTTAGTTAACTATTTAGGTGCCAGCTCCATGCGCCCTCATACAACCCCATGGTAGCAGTGTCCCCCAGAGGGGATGAAGGCAACAACGGGATTGTCGTACTCAGCATTACATTTTGTCATGTCTGCTGAGGGAATTAGAGGCAGCGATTAGCAGCTGAGCATCCAGGAGGTTGGACCCCCAGTAAGTGCAAGCTGCCTCCTGGTCCTGGAGGCCACATCCTCAAGGCAAGACACTAGCCAATCAGATCATCCCCAGGAGGAATGTGTTGTTTAAGAACGATGGGCAGTATTGTGGCACAGTGGTTAGCGTTGCTCCTTCACAGAGGTGCGGTCATGGGTGTGGAGTTACTATGTTTTCCTATGTTCTGGGTTCTCTTGTTTACACCACCAGAACCATAACTAGGGCTGTGCGATAGGGGCGACTGCCCTGGGCGCAACGCTGAAAAGGGGCGCAGTTAAGGAATGTTTTAGGTTCATTTGTTTAAAATTGATGGTTAGTGGGGCGGCATTTGTCTTTCTCGCCCCAGGCACTATAATTCTAAGTTACGGCTCTGTACGCCACACTCCAAAGAGAGACTAGTAGATCAATTAGCGTCTGACGAAATTAGTCCTAGTGTGTTAGAATTCGTGTGGTAGGGAATATATAGATTGCAAGCTTCATGGTGCAGCGACTGATGTGAATTATTACATATACTCTGTGCAGCTCTGTGTAGTATATAGATGATATATAAATAACTGTTAATAATAATAAAATAATGACAAAACATAAGGTAGCTGACCAAGCACAAAGTACAACATTTTTACCAACTAAAGGACTTAAATATTGAGGAAGACCAGGCCCCATCCCCCCCACATGACCTACACAAGAAAAATCCCATAACACAACACGAGAAAAAGTTTTATTCAAATATAAACACACAATACATTCAATATCCATACCTTATTTCAACAGCAGACTTCTCAACAGCTTCTGAAAACATAACAATTCAGATTTGTCAGTATTCTGCCATGCTCTGGTTTATACTTATTATTCATGTGATGCGAGTGCAGGTATGTGACTCATCCTGTGTGAAGTGGTCCACACTGAGAGCTCTCAGAACTGAACATGGCCTGTTTCTGAGTTTGATATTGCTTTGCATCCCCCCGTCCCATCTCCAACCAGCCAATCCCTGACAAATAAAGAACTTTAGAAAACTGCCATTGCTTTCCCAACACGTTTACAACTGAATTAACAAAACAGAAGCCAAAAGGTAGTTTTGGAAATCAGATAATGACCAACACAGGTCAAAAACCTCTGATGCATTGCTTCTTGTGCATAGGCAGGCAGTATAAGTAGCAGAATATTACTTACAGATAGCCCAATGCCTGACTCCTTAGTACATTTATGGATGGCTGACCAACCTGTCTCCTCTGCACAGTGAGAGGTAATGGGTTAGGTGCCAGCAATAGATGATGCTATTTATTTGCACTGATCTGTATGCTCACGTTTCCTGAAGAACTTTCTCTGCCTGGTTGCTGCTACCACAAGGTCATTTCAAGGAGAACAAATGTAAACATCTGTCACGTTGTAAAACGATTGAAAGCTGTCGCTGACCCACCTGTGGCTAGTCTCTGTGCATGACTCAGACTGCTCCAGAACGGCCACAGGAGCTCACCATGGGTGGCCGCTGCTCTGGACTTCTGACTTTCTAAAGACTCGGGTTGTTCTTTGCACAGGGGTGGCCATGCGTGCCCATTTAGGAGTCCAGTCGGCTGAAGCTCCTTGATCAAAGTAAAAACTGCTTGTACATTTTCAATCTTCTCAGGAGAACCTTCTTTTGGGTAACAAGCAAACTTTTTTGCCACTAAGTCATCATTAACGCAAAGCTTAAAGAAAAGACACAAACCTGATTGTTAATGTCAATGGCTTAAGTTGTATAGTAGAAATTTATTGATATAGGACAAATAAAATCCAATTACCACATTGTCTGTAGTAGTAAGATAAAGGTAAACGCTCATGCAGTCGTTTTCAACAGAACATAACTGTGCTTCAACCTTGGTTGACTCTAGAAAGAAAGGAACCTTAATGAGCATCCTGAATTTCACATTTCGTCGCAATCATGTTTCTGCCATAGAAACCTCTGTCTAATCACCAACCTATCCATTTACCTAGTCATACATCGGTCATGCGGCTTTTGCCCACTTTCAGAAGGATCACAACTGAGTAACAAAACATCCGCTGAGCTGACGGACTTTAAAAGGTGCGTTAACGCCAAGAAGGAAGGTTTAACTGAACGTTGTAAACTGACCACCAACAGATCTACACCCATCCACATGTGGACATATTTGGTGGTAAGGAGAGACAACCAGAACCCAATATATCAGGGTGAGGTTAGCTTCTGATTAATACACTCTATGTGGAGTAAGCATTTATAATCTGATGGTTTAGAAGTGTACTGCATGTGAGGAGTCCCTCCAGGACTCTGCACCACCTAGGCCCCTGTACCATCGTGGCCCCATCTAGGCCGCTCTACATCATGGCCTAAGTATCTCACAGACCTCTGCACTATGCCTATTGTTCCCACTTTCTCCTATTGCCTCTAACCCCCCACACCTCCCCTTACTTTACAATGTAAGCTCTCACGGGCAGTGTCCTCTACCCTGTGTCTCATGTCTGTACCCCGTCTCATGTCTCCCCACTCCGTCCTCCTCTCTTGTCCTGTACATGCTATGTGATTTGTTCTGTTAATTGCATCCATTATTCTGTACCCATTGTTCTTATCTGTAAGTACTTATGTAATTTTGTTGTATGTTCTAACCCCCTATGTACGGCGTGGCAGAAACCTTGTGGCACCTCATAAATAAAAGAGAATAAGAATAATAGTTTGCCAATATTGGTCCCAAGAAAGTGGAACCTCAATCCATGGGATAAGAGAAAATGTTTAATTTTATAAAGCTGTTTTGAAGTGTTAAAGGAAATTGAATTTGTCAGACATTAAATGGTTTCCATGCTATATAAAACAAATCTCTAATATTAAATCACTGATATCAGGTAGAAGTTGTACAGGATTTAATTAATTCTTTAATGTAATGAGTTTGTATCCCTGCAGTGAAGATGCATCGTGGTTTTAGCAGTAGACAAGCGAATAAGGTGTAAATTCCCTCTTTTTTATTATGTATTTTCATTTAAATTTACCCCTGCCTTGTTATTTCTCTACACATGAATCAATGTTACATTCACCATTATATTCTGATGTAATAAAATACTGAAGATATGAACTATATTTACTGTCTCGATTATATATCTAATCTTCTAAAAGAAAAAAGAAAAACACTGACTTTAGTAACTTGTATTCTGCTGACATTTCAATAACATTAACTGTCCTGTTTTATGGAGTTTGGATAATTAACGTCGGACACTTATTGGAAGCACTCTCTGGGAATAAAGCCAGGAATCACACAATACAAACAACTTCTGATGCTAGTAAAACAACATTTCAGTTTACCATTCAACAGATGCTGAAAATAATGGATGGCGGCAGTGTCCCAGTTCTTTGTTGATCTAAAAAACAAATACAACCATAATGTAATTAAAAAGTGACCGGTCTGTCTTTTTTTTCTTATGTGATCTTTTCAATTTTTCCTTTATAATCTGTGTCCATCTCCCTAATTTGCTGGGTGCCTTTCTTGCAGTCTACAGCATCACATGCTAATTAGAGGGAGGGGCATAGATTCCACAAATATTCAGAAGAGGACTCTGGCTGCAGTGGTGATGGGGAGAGGACAGTTCCTGATTGTATCAGTGATTTTGAAAGGAACTATATGTGGATCTCTAGCAGTTCAGAAACAAGTGAAGGCACACCCTTCCGTGCATCCTAGGACTACAAGGCACGATGGGCCACTGGTAATCCCCCTCTAGGACAGAAATGGATGGATGTTAACCTTGCAACCAGGGCTGGACATTTGTTACATAACAGCAATAAAGCTGGAATCACAAGAGCTTACACTCACTGCTGCTATACTAGGATAATTCCACCAACATGTGAAGTAATCCCTGGCTTCTCATCAGGCTGTTGGCACTACTATCCTAGCACATAATGGCTTCTGTCACCTTGTATGCCAGCAGCACGGATTGCCATGCTATAGAGGTTCACTGCTTTGTGTTCAGCGATTCATTCACAGATAGACCCTAACTGTCACTTAAGTCATTTTTGCAAATTGATGATTGATCAAAGATGGAAGAAGCAGTGCTCAGGAGGACACCTTATCAGTTTGAAAAAGTGACAATGAGTAGATTTAAACTTTTTAGGCAGAGGGTTCAAGGATTCATATGATTACCACAATTCAAGTGTTGTTCACTGAACCATGTGCACCTGCTAAGGGTTAGAGCAGTGGTTCCCAAACTTTTGCAGTTCGCGGCACCCTTAGGGTCTCCATAATTTTTTCAAGGCACCCCTCCAAAATAATTACCGAGCAGTCCTGTTTTATAAGTAGTCAAAAAGACGTAATAAGTATTTAGGTCAGAACAGAAATACTTATTTAGTTGTATACAAAAATAATACACATAAATCCAAGGGAAAATAATTTATTTATGTATATTTTTTTCAATTATATTTCTGTCAAAGAATAATTTACAGCTAACACACTCTGTGCCCCCTGCATCCACACTCTCTGTGCCCCCTGCATCCACACACACTCTGTGCCCCCTGCATCCACACACTCAGTGCCCCCTGCATCCACACACTCAGTGCCCCCTGCATCCACACTCACTGTGCCCCCTGCATCCACACTCACTGTGCCCCCTGCATCCACACACACTCTGTGCCCCCTGCATCCACACACACTCTGTGCCCCCTGCATCCACACTCACTGTGCCCCCTGCATCCACACGCTCTGTGCCCCCTACATCCACACGCTCTGTGCCCCCTACATCCACACGCTCTGTGCCCCCTACATCCACACGCTCTGTGCCCCCTACATCCACACACACACTGTGCCCCCTGCATCCACACGCTCTGTGCCCCCTGTATTCACACACACACTGTGCCCCCTGCATTCACACACACACTGTGCCCCCTGCATCCACACACACTGTGCCCTCATGCTCTGCCCCCTCAGCATCCGCCCGCTCTACCCCCTCAGCCTCTGCCCGATCTGCCCCATCAGCCTCTGCCGGCTCTGCCCAATCAGCCTTTGCCCCCTCAGCCTCTGCCCCTCGCCGTGAACAGGAAGAAGAAAAAAACCCCCAAAAAACTACTTACCAATCCGGCGGCGCCCGGGACCCGGCACCCTCCTCCTTCCTCGCTTCTCACCCAAATTCAGTGTGAAGCGAGGAAGGAGGAGGATGCAGGGTCCCGGGTGCCGCCGGATTGGTAAGTAGTTTTTTTACTTTTTTTTTCTTTTTCCTTCCTGTCCATGGCACCCCTATGACAGCACCGCGGCGCACAATTTGGGAACCTAGGGGTTAGAGTATGAGCTCTATTAACACACAGACCTTCACTCACCGGAAGTCTGCTTTGTCTTCGCGCACGCTGAAGTGCAGCGATATCGGCTGAACCTGGTGTAACTTAAACTTCCTCGCTCGGAATGGAATCCTTTGACACTCCTCGACAGGAAACCGTATGCTACAATCAGAGTACAAACATCAGAATGGTAGAGAGCTGTATCATTAAAAATTATGACATTTAGCGCAGTCTACAAAGACTTTGAGGGCCACTAGCTGGCATATAATGTGAGGTATGAGAAATCCGAACAGATCCGGGATCCCAAGTGCCCAGCGTATTATAAGCTAGTTTAAAAAACATCTAGATGATTGCGTAGTAAATTAAAGCACAAACATAAATCATAAATACAGAATTTTAAGAAACACTGTTCAGCCAAACAAAGTGTGTACCTGAAGCTACTTTGTGGGCTCACAGGTATACTGATAAGCTGAACTCTCAAGTCTATAAATCTACTGCGCATGGGTGACTATTACACTTCAACGGTTTATAGGCCAATCTATGCGGTGTGGACAGCGACAACCCAAATACAGCAGGTAAAACATATGCTTATAAGATATTTAGCACCCACAACAAATCAGTGTACAGTGATTTATTGCTAAATGATCTGATGCAGGTACATGAATCCTCTCCACCGCAAGTTCCAGGTCTACCAAATATTTTATCCGTTTCCTTGTTAACACAAATTCACATTTATGTCAATTATACAGAAAAATTGCATCTATGACATGCTAAGCATATTCCAGAAATTATAATGGAAGAATTTTGCACACCTAAATTTCCTTTTTTGCAATTATATCAACCGTATATACCCATGGCAGGCTTTTGGTTTAGAGCTTGCAAAAGAAAGACGTCAACTGACGTTATCGATTTGGTTGAAAAGTAGGTTTTATTTAAAAAACAAAACAAAAACATAATACAAAGACGACCAATCAAAATGCGTGCTCAAGGTTTTGCAAACATGTGGGATTTTATATAGGGAAGGTGAATCAGTTTCAAAGTAAAACATGAGGGTAAGGAAAGCTTCTTACTTGCTCTTCTTAATGGGACTATACAGAGCGTGATCCAGCAGGAAACACTCGACCAGCTCGTCCTGTGCGCTACAAGTGTTGGATTCCAGAGTCGCTCGGCACCAGCTCTTCAGTTCTTCACAGAACACTACACAGAACTAGAGGTAAATAATACACATTTGTGTCATTCTATTGCTCTCAGATGTCACATTCCAGCATTTACAAAATTGTGCTGTTTGTCGCCACCTTGTCCTGCGCCTTAACAACGGTTCTTATAGTAATGGTATCCACCACCAATTGTATGTCGCATTGAATTTGTGCATGGTCACATCTGGTAATCTACAAATGGAGATGTAAAAACTGAACTCCGTGCCCATAATAAAACTATCATGGTTTCTTTTATTTTTCTCACGGTACAATGTGAATAAGGCTACCAGTGGCTAGATTAATCCACCTACTCACATGAATGCACACTGCATCCAGAGAGTTATTCTGCCCCCCCCCCCCCCATTCCATCTGTGTGACTCCATCTATCTGCAAAGGTTTAAAAATTTAAAGACCAAGAAGGAGGGTTATAATAGGAGTGGAAAATTTCACTGTGATTCACAGATTATGCAGAGTTAAACAACAGAAGGCAGATCTGTGTCCAATGTGCCATTCCCCCGTTAGACACAAGCATACAATCATTTAGACTGGCATATTAAGGATAACATAATATACATATAAGGTAGCAAAGCCCCTTTTTTAGAGAACGTCATAGCAGACTGTGTGTGTCTGGATTGCGGGAAACGTGTGTGTGTGTCTCTGTCTGTCTGTCTCCGGATTGTGGGAAACAAATGCCACCTTTTTCTGCAAGGCATATTGCACCAACATAAAAGCTTCCCTGCCATCACTGATGGCTAGTACTCCTGTATTCCAAGTTTATATTCAAAGCCAAGTAAATTATTAATTATATAATTTGCTGGTATTGTGTGGTCTCAATCTTTTGCATAGCTTTTACTGAGTGCAGTGGGATATTTGTTCTTCTTCATTTATTCTACACAAGTCTGAAAAAAAAAAAGAGAAAGTGAATTACCGTCCCAATAGGCAACGAGGCCGGCTTCAGCTCCTCTACATCTCTGTACATTTTGCCATACAGCAAATTCAGCTCCTGGAACAGCTGGTCATATTCCTTACTGTCATTTACCTTCAGGATCTCACAAAAAAAGCAACTCGGGTCTGTCACCTAAGTAGAAAGCCCATCGTTACATACTAAACACAAACTGCACTCTACATTGTATCCGAGCATCGTGGAAGTAAGATATATATATATATATATATATATATATATATATATATATATATATATATATAGCAGAAACAAGCTGGTATGGGCCAGTTTTACAGCCCTACAATTTACAAATGTTTCAAGTTTATAAGCCATTAAAGACGACCTGTCCCATCTATTTCAGAAAACTGTCGTGTATCATGTATTGTATAATAATACAATTTATAAATATTTAGATTGTTTTTTATACAATTGTTCTTGGCACTATACATGCAAAGTATCTGATTATGGGTCACAGCACCTTCATGCCGTGCACCAGAGATCAGCTTGTTATCTTCTGTTTAAGGAGACATTTTAGAAGTTGTTTGGCAAAGTAACTAGTTTACCATTTGCATAATGTGGCCACTTAGGGGTCACAGTTGTGTAGGGGTTTATGGGTAACTTTTTCTACCTGAACCAAGTAAGCGATATGGTTTACATTCACAAATGATTTTCTTATGTCAATATGTTTAAATGAACAGTTACAGTGCAAAAAAACAGGCAATATATATTGAGAGAATAGAATTCTTACCTGAAGCACTGATAACTCATACATTATTGTGCCAAAATAACAGATAATGCAGATGTAGATATTCTGTTGGTTATTCTGTAAGAAACCAGAAAAACAATCTAGGCCGGCGATTAATTACAGACAGACCAAGGAGGTCAGTGACAATTCTACACCTCCACCACTGCCTCTACAAATCAGGCTCTGAAATCCCCAAACTTTGAACGTTAAAAAGTTGGGGGAATCCAGGGTGGGATCCATTAGGAACTTTTAAACAGAACGGACATATTTTAAATTTCAAACACAAAGAGCCCTGTGACTGGATCACTATTAAATAACTTTTGGTAAAAATGTATTTAAACGAAATAGCGCAGGGCGCATATTTATATAACTGCATAGGCACTTATTTCTATTTATTGTAAGATAGGAAGTCGTTATCTCTGAGACCAAGATAGAAAAGTTGGTCTTTCCTGTTTTCACCTTACTAAAGGATATGCCTTATTTCTGATGTATATATCTGATACAATAGCCCTTTGTGGATGGAGGTCTTGTGTGTATTGGGATGTATTTAGAATGGAAGTGTCATTGTTTAGGATTTGTAAAGTTGCTTGTGGAAACCTGCAATTAGGACATGTGCAAGGAAGTCTGATAGCAGAAAGTGCTAACGAAGTTTTGTGATGAAGTGTCATGCCTGCCCTGGCCAAAGACCTCATCAGGGGGTCGTTACTGTGGCCTTTGGCAGAGTGAATTTCATAGATAACTGTAAATTTTGTTAGCCTTGAAATGCATGTAAATTTCGGTTTCAATAGAGTATATCCTGTTTCTAAAAATAGACTATTTCTGAACTGTATAAAAGAGGTGCTCTGTGAGCATATAGTGTTCTTCTGAATTGTCATCTGACCTGATCATACTGGGACCTTCCACCAGTGTGTGTGAGCAAAAAAACATCTTGCTTTAAAGACCTGCATGGAATCATCTTCAATATTGCTGTTTTCCTGTGATCTACAGATTAGACCCTAAAATCTAATCCGTTCTCCGGCTGTCTCTGCGGTTTGGACCCAAGCTATTCCAGTGCCAACGCTCTGCGCTACCCAGCAGCCCTGGTTAGTGTGATAGGCCAGTGATAGTCCATCCACAGCAACCCGGATCCATAGTAAGAGGTCCGGAGTTACCAGCCAGGTACACCAGCAAGGAGACCTGCTAGCAGCGTCAGTGGCCCAGAAGGAACGTGGTTCTGAGTGCCATAAAAGGAGCTCAGTGCTGGCAGCAGGCCCCTCCCACTGCGGCAGGAGGGGCGTATTCGAAATAACTAAAGGGAACGGTGGCAAAGTAAGCCCAGCCGGTTCCCAGCAATAACAGACAGGGTGGCATAGGCGGTCCATCCTGTCACAAGCCCTTCCTCATGTTTATCATCATTTATTTATATATCGCCATCAATTCCGCAGCGCTGTCCAGAGAAAATGTGTCATTAACATCAACCAATACCCCATTGGAGCTTACAGTCTAAATTCCCAAACACACTCACAGATTAGTGGTAATTTTGTCAGAAGCAAATTAACCTACCAGTAAGTTTTTGGAGTGTGGGAGGAAACTGGAGCATCTGGATTAAACCCACGGAAACAAAGGGAGAACATACAAATTACATGCAGATTAAGCGCAGTGCACAGATATGTGTAAACTCCTTGACCATCATATCTTTTTAAACATAAATCACTTTGGCAGGCTATGAGAAAAAACCTGGAGATTGTCATTTTCTTTAGTTTGTTTCTTCTGGCTTCCATTAATGATTAATAATTGAGCACAGTTTTTATCGTCATCTAACTACCATGGCAACCACAGTCACATTGCACAAGATGTACTGAACAGAAATGCATTGATATACTCTTATGAGCTCTGTCTGCACTATAAAAAGTCCCCCTCCTTGTCTCCCTCCTGCCTGCACATGAAAAGTTGAGTATGTGTGTGTTACTGGCTGCCATACTTGTCTGCCACCCAGAGAAGTTTTTTATAGGAGACAATGATTTGTAGGATAGCTAAGGAGAATGCATGTCTAAAAGGCACTTAACCTGTTAATCAAAGAAAAAAACAAACGTGGGACGGCTAATTCAGGTTACCAATGTCAAAACATGGATTGAAGGGAAACATTTGAACTTCTAACATTCTGTTCATTATCCTATTTGATTATTCCATTAACAAAGAGACCGCAGTTTAACATATAGGAGCAGCAGAAAACAATACCATCAGGATTAATCCCTTCATGCATTGGCTGTAATTCCTGATGACATATAAAAACAGCCGCCACTGGTCCAAAAGAAAGAACTTGTGCAGAACTAGGGTGCTGTGCATAGTAAAACCCAAATAAGGCCACTCATGCAAAACATTAAGAATCTAATAGCAACTGTTGAAAATAGCTGATACTTATTAATGTCTAGGTGACTTTTCAAAACCTCCCGATGAAATACCAAAAAAAAAAAAGAAAAAAAAAGCCTGATTCACGCTAGAACAATGGCAATGACAGATATCCTAAGTTTGCAACCACACTATTCTTCTTCTTGGTTGTATATACATCACCATCAGCCACGCAGCAGGGTTTGATTGACACCAATTCCAGTGTTATTAAACATAGTGGTTCCTATAACCAACTCAAAAATCTTCAAAGGTTCATATATCTAAGATGTCAATTGAAAGCTCTTGCATCCTGGAAACAAATCTAAGTATCACAATGTTAGACCTATTTTTAAGTTCTCCCAGCAAAACCAATATAGTAAAATAATTAGGAAAAAATGTTCTACTCTTTAAAGGTGCAACTTCCCTCTAGTCATAAAAATATTAAAAAAAAAAAAAACAAACCCTTCTGAAAATTGATATGTATAAATGCAAATGTATTGTAGAATTCCATAAACAGATACAGCTTTTTTGCACCATAAACACACAAAAAAAAGACAAAATATTAAGGAAATTGAAAAATTAAGAAAAAGAGCTGACACTTACAGGACTGAATTGTAATTGTCAATTTAGTGAAGAATCAAACATTTCAATTCTATCTTTTTGAAGAGATACAGAGGTTAGTGCAAATGAGGATTAAATCTATGAAAACCATACCCACAATCTGTTCCCCTGTACCGCTCAGGTGCTGATTAAGTGATTTTTGCAGCAGGTGCTAAATGAAAATTAGGCTGCATGACAGAAACTCATAGTAATGTGAAAATAGCACCAGATATTTAAGTGCTGTGTAAAATGAAATAAAGGAAGACGTGCAAGCACCTATGGAGCTCAGTGATAACACGAAAGGATCATGTATTTAAAATAGACCAGGCTGATGTGAATTATCTCAGCTATATATATATATAGTAAAATATATAACATATCAAAACACAAAGGGGGCGCTTCCATAGTGTATTATCAGATGTAAAAAATGTATTCACAAAACGTAAAATCATGCACGTACCAGAACAACAAGAATTCACAGCATATCAGGTTACAATTCTGCGCCCCCCTCCTGATGAAGTTACCTACGACGAAACATGCAGAGGCTTGATTACAAGTGGGAGAGCTGCTATATTCTGGACGGGATGTTTTAGAAGGAAGAGTAAGCTGAATTGTAACCTGATGTGCTGTGAATACTACTTGTTCTGGTACGTGCATGATTTTACATTCTATGAATAAATCTTTTACACCTGATAAAACACAATGGAAGCGCCCCCTTTGTGTTTGATATTTTGCCCTGTGGAGATCAGGTCCTGAAAGGGGAAGACGCGCAGATTACGATCTACTGGTGCATTTTAAAGGTGTGGACAAACAGGAGCACCTTGGATTTCCATTTACTCTATAGACATTTGTCTTGCTTGGACATTTTTGTGGTAGTGTGCACTGTCTATCATCATTAGCAATTTAGGAAAATATATAAATGAATAGCTACACAATAAAGCTATAAAATTATATATATATATATATATATATATATATATATATACACACACACACACAAATATACATAAAAACATAAATGTGTCTGAATGTGTTCTACTGTCTACAACATCCCTATCCCTTACTCAGAATACTAAGATAAAGAAGTGATGCATAGTGAGATCATGCCATGATGTCATAATGCTAACTAATGATAGGGACACTCAGCACATACACAAGCTCACTACAGAGAGAGAGAGCTGAGATGTTGAGGAGACTCACTGCAGAAAGAGGCCTTGGAGACTCACAAAAGCGATGGGGGCCTGTGTGGTAAGATCGAGACTCACCTTAGAGAGACCTGGGGGGGGGTCAACCTGGTAGACTTCCTGCAGAGAGAGACATTAGTGGGGTAAGCTTAGGACTCACTAGAGACCTGGGTGGGGTAGCTTTGGAGACTTACTACACTAAGAAAAAGAGCTGACACTTACAGGACTGAATTGTAATTGTCAATTTAGTGAAGAAAAATCAAACATTTCAATTCTATCTTTTTGAAGAGATACAGAGGTTAGTGCAAATGAGGATTAAATGTATGAAAACCATACCCACAATCTGTTCCCCTGTACCTCTCAGGTGCTGATTAAGTGATTTTGGCAGCAGGTGCTAAATGAAAATTAGGCAGCATGACAGAATCTCATAGTAATGTTAAAATAGCACCAAATATTTAAATGCTGTGTAAATGAAACAAAGGAAGACGTGCAAGCACCTATGGAGCTCAGTGATAACACGAAACGATCATGTATTTAAAATAGACCAGGCTGATGTGAAATATCAGTTTAAAAAGGTGGGGGGAAGCAGGCATGTCAAATTTATATATACACACACATACACATATATATATATATATATATATATAGTAAAATATATATCATATCAAAACACAAAGGGGGCGCTTCCATAGTGTATTATCAGATGTAAAAAATGTATTCATAAAACGTAAAATCATGCACGTACCAGAACAAAAAGAATTCACAGAATATCAGGTTACAATTCAGCGCCCCTTCCTGATGAAGTCACCTGCGACGAAACATGTAGAGGCTTGACTACAAGTGGGAGAGCTGCTATATTCTGGACGGGATGTTTTAGAAGGAAGAGTAAGCTGAATTGTAACCGAATATGCTGTGAATACTACGTGTTCTGGTACGTGCATGATTTTACGTTTTATGAATAAATCTTTTACACCTGATAATACACAATGGAAGCGCCCCCTTTGTGTTTGATATTTTGCCCTGTGGAGATCAGGTCCTGAAAGGGGAAGACGCGCAGATTACGTTCTACTGGTGCATTTTGAAGGTGCGGACAAAAAGGAGCATATTGGATTTCCATTTACTTTATAGACATTTGTCTTGATTGGAAAGTTTTGTGGTACTCATTATTAGCAATTTAGGAAAATATATAAATGAATAGCTACACAATAAAGCTATAAATTATATATATATATATATATATATATATATATATACAGAAAGAGGGAGAGACCTGCGTGACTCAGTGCAGAGAGAGAGAGAGAGAGAGAGAGAGAAGAGAGAGACCTGCGGGACTCAACTCAGTGCAGAGAGAGAGAGAGAAGAGAGAGGAGCTGCGGGACTCAGTTCAGAGAGAGAGAGAGAGAGAGAGAGAAGAGAGAGGAGCTGCGGGACTCAGTTCAGAGAGAGAGAGAGAGAGAGAGAGAAGAGAGAGGAGCTGCGGGACTCAGTTCAGAGAGAGAGAGAGAGAAGAGAGAGGAGCTGAAGAACCCAGTTCAGAGAGAGAGAGAGAAGAGAGAGGAGCTGCGGGACTCAGTGCAGAGAGAGAGAGAGAGAGAGAGAGAAGAGAGAGGAGCTGCGGGACTCAGTTCAGAGAGAGAGAGAGAAGAGAGAGGAGCTGCGGGACTCAGTTCAGAGAGAGAGAGAGAAGAGAGAGGAGCTGCGGGGACTCAGTTCAGAGAGAGAGAGAGAAGAGAGAGGAGCTGCGGGGACTCAGTTCAGAGAGAGAGAGAGAAGAGAGAGGAGCTGCGGGACTCAGTTCAGAGAGAGAGAGAGAAGAGAGAGGAGCTGCGGGACTCAGTTCAGAGAGAGAGAGAGAAGAGAGAGGAGCTGCGGGACTCAGTTCAGAGAGAGAGAGAGAAGAGAGAGGAGCTGCGGGACTCAGTTCAGAGAGAGAGAGAGAAGAGAGAGGAGCTGCGGGACTCAGTTCAGAGAGAGAGAGAGAAGAGAGAGGAGCTGCGGGACTCAGTTCAGAGAGAGAGAGAGAGAAGAGAGAGGAGCTGCGGGACTCAGTTCAGAGAGAGAGAGAGAGAAGAGAGAGGAGCTGCGGGACTCAGTTCAGAGAGAGAGAGAGAGAAGAGAGAGGAGCTGCGGGGACTCAGTTCAGAGAGAGAGAGAGAGAAGAGAGAGGAGCTGCGGGACTCAGTTCAGAGAGAGAGAGAGAGAAGAGAGAGGAGCTGCGGGACTCAGTTCAGAGAGAGAGAGAGAGAAGAGAGAGGAGCTGCGGGACTCAGTTCAGAGAGAGAGAGAGAGAAGAGAGAGGAGCTGCGGGACTCAGTTCAGAGAGAGAGAGAGAGAAGAGAGAGGAGCTGCGGGACTCAGTTCAGAGAGAGAGAGAGAGAAGAGAGAGGAGCTGCGGGACTCAGTTCAGAGAGAGAGAGAGAGAGAAGAGAGAGGAGCTGCGGGACTCAGTTCAGAGAGAGAGAGAGAGAGAAGAGAGAGGAGCTGCGGGACTCAGTTCAGAGAGAGAGACGAGAGAGAAGAGAGAGGAGCTGCGGGACTCAGTTCAGAGAGAGAGAGAGAGAGAAGAGAGAGGAGCTGCGGGACTCAGTTCAGAGAGAGAGAGAGAGAAGAGAGAGGAGCTGCGGGACTCAGTTCAGAGAGAGAGAGAGAGAAGAGAGAGGAGCTGCGGGACTCAGTTCAGAGAGAGAGAGAGAGAAGAGAGAGGAGCTGCGGGACTCAGTTCAGAGAGAGAGAGAGAGAAGAGAGAGGAGCTGCGGGACTCAGTTCAGAGAGAGAGAGAGAGAAGAGAGAGGAGCTGCGGGACTCA
>NC_134411.1:94624465-94626965 GCF_038048845.1 Mixophyes fleayi
CTGCGGGACTCAGTGGAGAGAGAGAAGAGAGAGGAGCTGCGGGACTCAGTGGAGAGAGAGAAGAGAGAGGAGCTGCGGGACTCAGTGGAGAGAGAGAAGAGAGAGGAGCTGCGGGACTCAGTGGAGAGAGAGAAGAGAGAGGAGCTGCGGGACTCAGTGGAGAGAGAGAAGAGAGAGGAGCTGCGGGACTCAGTGGAGAGAGAGAAGAGAGAGGAGCTGCGGGACTCAGTGGAGAGAGAGAAGAGAGAGGAGCTGCGGGACTCAGTGGAGAGAGAGAAGAGAGAGGAGCTGCGGGACTCAGTGGAGAGAGAGAAGAGAGAGGAGCTGCGGGACTCAGTGGAGAGAGAGAAGAGAGAGGAGCTGCGGGACTCAGTGGAGAGAGAGAAGAGAGAGGAGCTGCGGGACTCAGTGGAGAGAGAGAAGAGAGAGGAGCTGCGGGACTCAGTGGAGAGAGAGAAGAGAGAGGAGCTGCGGGACTCAGTGGAGAGAGAGAAGAGAGAGGAGCTGCGGGACTCAGTGGAGAGAGAGAAGAGAGAGGAGCTGCGGGACTCAGTGGAGAGAGAGAAGAAGAGGAGCTGCGGGACTCAGTGGAGAGAGAGAAGAGAGAGGAGCTGCGGGACTCAGTGGAGAGAGAGAAGAGAGAGGAGCTGCGGGACTCCAGTGGAGAGAGAGAAGAGAGAGGAGCTGCGGGACTCAGTGGAGAGAGAAGAGAGAGGAGCTGCGGACTCAGTGGAGAGAGAGAAGAGAGAGGAGCTGCGGACTCAGTGGAGAGAGAGAAGAGAGAGGAGCTGCGGGACTCAGTGGAGAGAGAGAAGAGAGAGGAGCTGCGGGACTCAGTGGAGAGAGAGAAGAGAGAGGAGCTGCGGGACTCAGTGGAGAGAGAGAAGAGAGAGGAGCTGCGGGACTCAGTGGAGAGAGAGAGAGAAGAGGAGAGAGAGAGAGGAGAGAGAAGAGAGAGGAGCTGCGGGACTCAGTGCAGAGAGAGAGGAGGAGAGACAGAGAGAGAGAAGAGAGAGGAGCTGCGGGACTCAGTGCAGAGAGAGAGAAGAGAGAGGAGCTGCGGGACTCAGTGCAGAGAGAGAGAAGAGAGAGGAGCTGCGGGACTCAGTGCAGAGAGAGAGAAGAGAGAGGAGCTGCGGGACTCAGTGCAGAGAGAGAAGAGAGAGGAGCTGCGGGACTCAGTGCAGAGAGAGAGAAGAGAGAGGAGCTGCGGACTCAGTGCAGAGAGAGAGAAGAGAGAGGAGCTGCGGGACTCAGTGCAGAGAGAGAGAAGAGAGAGGAGCTGCGGGACTCAGTGCAGAGAGAGAGAAGAGAGAGGAGCTGCGGGACTCAGTGGAGAGAGAGAAGAGAGAGGAGCTGCGGGACTCAGTGGAGAGAGAGAAGAGAGAGGAGCTGCGGGACTCAGTGGAGAGAGAGAAGAGAGAGGAGCTGCGGGACTCAGTGGAGAGAGAGAAGAGAGAGGAGCTGCGGGACTCAGTGGAGAGAGAGAAGAGAGAGGAGAGAGAGAGAGAGAAGAGAGAGGAGCTGCGGGACTCAGTGCAGAGAGAGAGAAGAGAGAGAGAGAGAGAGAAGAGAGAGGAGCTGCGGGACTCAGTGGAGAGAGAGAAGAGAGAGGAGCTGCGGGACTCAGTGGAGAGAGAGAAGAGAGAGGAGCTGCGGGACTCAGTGGAGAGAGAGAAGAGAGAGGAGCTGCGGGACTCAGTGGAGAGAGAGAAGAGAGAGGAGCTGCGGGACTCAGTGGAGAGAGAGAAGAGAGAGGAGCTGCGGGACTCAGTGGAGAGAGAGAAGAGAGAGGAGCTGCGGACTCAGTGGAGAGAGAGAAGAGAGAGGAGCTGCGGGACTCAGTGGAGAGAGAGAGAAGAGAGAGGAGCTGCGGGACTCAGTGCAGAGAGAGAGAAGAGAGAGGAGCTGCGGGACTCAGTGCAGAGAGAGAGAAGAGAGAGGAGCTGCGGGACTCAGTGCAGAGAGAGAGAAGAGAGAGGAGCTGCGGGACTCAGTGCAGAGAGAGAGAAGAGAGAGGAGCTGCGGGACTCAGTGCAGAGAGAGAGAAGAGAGAGGAGCTGCGGGACTCAGTGCAGAGAGAGAGAAGAGAGAGGAGCTGCGGGACTCAGTGCAGAGAGAGAGGAGAGAGGAGCTGCGGGACTCAGTGCAGAGAGAGAGAAGAGAGAGGAGCTGCGGGACTCAGTGCAGAGAGAGAGAAGAGAGAGGAGCTGCGGGACTCAGTGCAGAGAGAGAGAAGAGAGAGGAGCTGCGGGACTCAGTGCAGAGAGAGAGAAGAGAGAGGAGCTGCGGGACTCAGTGCAGAGAGAGAGAAGAGAGAGGAGCTGCGGGACTCAGTGCAGAGAGAGAGAAGAGAGAGGAGCTGCGGGACTCAGTGCAGAGAGAGAGAAGAGAGAGGAGCTGCGGGACTCAGTGCAGAGAGAGAGGAGAGAGGAGCTGCGGGACTCAGTGCAGAGAGAGAGAAGAGAGAGGAGCTGCGGGACTCAGTGCAGAGAGAGAG
>NC_134411.1:94631965-94638241 GCF_038048845.1 Mixophyes fleayi
GCGGGACTCAGTGGAGAGAGAGAAGAGAGAGGAGCTGCGGGACTCAGTGGAGAGAGAGAAGAGAGAGGAGCTGCGGGACTCAGTGGAGAGAGAGAGAGAGAGAGAGAGAGAGAGAAGAGAGAGGAGCTGCGGGACTCAGTGGAGAGAGAGAAGAGAGAGGAGCTGCGGGACTCAGTGGAGAGAGAGAAGAGAGAGGAGCTGCGGGACTCAGTGGAGAGAGAGAAGAGAGAGGAGCTGCGGGACTCAGTGGAGAGAGAGAAGAGAGAGGAGCTGCGGGACTCAGTGGAGAGAGAGAAGAGAGAGGAGCTGCGGGACTCAGTGGAGAGAGAGAAGAGAGAGGAGCTGCGGGACTCAGTGGAGAGAGAGAAGAGAGAGGAGCTGCGGGACTCAGTGGGAGAGAGAGAAGAGAGAGGAGCTGCGGGACTCAGTGGAGAGAGAGAAGAGAGAGGAGCTGCGGGACTCAGTGGAGAGAGAGAAGAGAGAGGAGCTGCGGGACTCAGTGGAGAGAGAGAAGAGAGAGGAGCTGCGGGACTCAGTGGAGAGAGAGAAGAGAGAGGAGCTGCGGGACTCAGTGGAGAGAGAGAAGAGAGAGGAGCTGCGGGACTCAGTGGAGAGAGAGAGAGATTGAGAGAGAGAGAGGAGCTGCGGGACTCAGTGAGAGAGAGAGGAGAGAGAGAGAGAGAGAGAGAGGAGCTGCGGGACTCAGTGGAGAGAGAGAAGAGAGAGGAGCTGCGGGACTCAGTGGAGAGAGAGAGAGAGAGGAGCTGCGGGACTCAGTGGAGAGAGAGAAGAGAGAGGAGCTGCGGGACTCAGTGGAGAGAGAGAAGAGAGAGGAGCTGCGGGACTCAGTGGAGAGAGAGAAGAGAGAGGAGCTGCGGGACTCAGTGGAGAGAGAGAAGAGAGAGGAGCTGCGGGACTCAGTGGAGAGAGAGAAGAGAGAGGAGCTGCGGGACTCAGTGGAGAGAGAGAAGAGAGAGGAGCTGCGGGACTCAGTGGAGAGAGAGAAGAGAGAGGAGCTGCGGGACTCAGTGGAGAGAGAGAAGAGAGAGGAGCTGCGGGACTCAGTGGAGAGAGAGAAGAGAGAGGAGCTGCGGGACTCAGTGGAGAGAGAGAAGAGAGAGGAGCTGCGGGACTCAGTGGAGAGAGAGAAGAGAGAGGAGCTGCGGGACTCAGTGGAGAGAGAGAAGAGAGAGGAGCTGCGGGACTCAGTGGAGAGAGAGAAGAGAGAGGAGCTGCGGGACTCAGTGGAGAGAGAGAAGAGAGAGGAGCTGCGGGACTCAGTGGAGAGAGAGAAGAGAGAGGAGCTGCGGGACTCAGTGGAGAGAGAGAGAGAGAGGAGAGAGAGAGAGAGAGAAGAGAGAGGAGCTGCGGGACTCAGTGCAGAGAGAGAGAGAGAGGAGAGAGAGAGAGAGAGAAGAGAGAGGAGCTGCGGGACTCAGTGCAGAGAGAAAGAGAGAGAGAGAGAGAGAGAGAGGAGCTGCGGGACTCAGTGGAGAGAGAGAAGAGAGAGGAGCTGCGGGACTCAGTGGAGAGAGAGAAGAGAGAGGAGCTGCGGGACTCAGTGGAGAGAGAGAAGAGAGAGGAGCTGCGGGACTCAGTGAGAGAGAGAGAAGAGAGAGGAGCTGCGGGACTCAGTGGAGAGAGAGAAGAGAGAGGAGCTGCGGGACTCAGTGGAGAGAGAGAAGAGAGAGGAGCTGCGGGACTCAGTGGAGAGAGAGAAGAGAGAGGAGCTGCGGGACTCAGTGGAGAGAGAGAAGAGAGAGGAGCTGCGGGACTCAGTGGAGAGAGAGAAGAGAGAGGAGAGAGAGAGAGAGAGAAGAGAGAGGAGCTGCGGGACTCAGTGCAGAGAGAGAGAGAGAGAGAGAGAGAGAGAGAGAAGAGAGAGGAGCTGCGGGACTCAGTGGAGAGAGAGAAGAGAGAGGAGCTGCGGGACTCAGTGGAGAGAGAGAAGAGAGAGGAGCTGCGGGACTCAGTGGAGAGAGAGAAGAGAGAGGAGCTGCGGGACTCAGTGGAGAGAGAGAAGAGAGAGGAGCTGCGGGGACTCAGTGGAGAGAGAGAAGAGAGAGGAGCTGCGGGACTCAGTGGAGAGAGAGAAGAGAGAGGAGCTGCGGGACTCAGTGGAGAGAGAGAAGAGAGAGGAGCTGCGGGACTCAGTGGAGAGAGAGAAGAGAGAGGAGCTGCGGGGACTCAGTGGAGAGAGAGAAGAGAGAGGAGCTGCGGGACTCAGTGGAGAGAGAGAAGAGAGAGGAGCTGCGGGACTCAGTGGAGAGAGAGAAGAGAGAGGAGCTGCGGGACTCAGTGCAGAGAGAGAAGAGAGAGGAGCTGCGGGACTCAGTGCAGAGAGAGAGAAGAGAGAGGAGCTGCGGGACTCAGTGCAGAGAGAGAGAAGAGAGAGGAGCTGCGGGACTCAGTGAGAGAGAGAGAAGAGAGAGGAGCTGCGGGACTCAGTGCAGAGAGAGAGAAGAGAGAGGAGCTGCGGGACTCAGTGGAGAGAGAGAAGAGAGAGGAGCTGCGGGACTCAGTGGAGAGAGAGAAGAGAGAGGAGCTGCGGGACTCAGTGAGAGAGAGAGAAGAGAGAGGAGCTGCGGGACTCAGTGCAGAGAGAGAGAAGAGAGAGGAGCTGCGGGACTCAGTGCAGAGAGAGAGAAGAGAGAGGAGCTGCGGGACTCAGTGCAGAGAGAGAGAAGAGAGAGGAGCTGCGGGACTCAGTGAGAGAGAGAGAAGAGAGAGGAGCTGCGGGACTCAGTGCAGAGAGAGAGAAGAGAGAGGAGCTGCGGGACTCAGTGCAGAGAGAGAGAAGAGAGAGGAGCTGCGGGACTCAGTGCGAGAGAGAGAAGAGAGAGGAGCTGCGGGACTCAGTGCAGAGAGAGAGAAGAGAGAGGAGCTGCGGGACTCAGTGCAGAGAGAGAGAAGAGAGAGGAGCTGCGGGACTCAGTGCAGAGAGAGAGAAGAGAGAGGAGCTGCGGGACTCAGTGCAGAGAGAGAGAAGAGAGAGGAGCTGCGGGACTCAGTGCAGAGAGAGAGAAGAGAGAGGAGCTGCGGGACTCAGTGCAGAGAGAGAGAAGAGAGAGGAGCTGCGGGACTCAGTGCAGAGAGAGAGAAGAGAGAGGAGCTGCGGGACTCAGTGCAGAGAGAGAGAAGAGAGAGGAGCTGCGGGACTCAGTGCAGAGAGAGAGAAGAGAGAGGAGCTGCGGGACTCAGTGCAGAGAGAGAGAAGAGAGAGGAGCTGCGGGACTCAGTGCAGAGAGAGAGAAGAGAGAGGAGCTGCGGGACTCAGTGCAGAGAGAGAAGAGAGAGGAGCTGCGGGACTCAGTGGAGAGAGAGAAGAGAGAGGAGCTGCGGACTCAGTGGAGAGAGAGAAGAGAGAGGAGCTGCGGGACTCAGTGCAGAGAGAGAGAAGAGAGAGGAGCTGCGGGACTCAGTGCGAGAGAGAGAAGAGAGAGGAGCTGCGGGACTCAGTGAGAGAGAGAGAAGAGAGAGGAGCTGCGGGACTCAGTGGAGAGAGAGAGAGAGAGGAGAGAGAGAGAGAGAGAGAGCTGCGGGACTCAGTGCAGAGAGAGAGAAGAGAGAGAGCGACCGAGAGAGAGAAGAGAGAGGAGCTGCGGGACTCAGTGCAGAGAGAGAGAAGAGAGAGGAGCTGCGGGACTCAGTGGAGAGAGAGAAGAGAGAGGAGCTGCGGGACTCAGTGGAGAGAGAGAAGAGAGAGGAGCTGCGGGACTCAGTGGAGAGAGAGAAGAGAGAGGAGCTGCGGGACTCAGTGGAGAGAGAGAAGAGAGAGGAGCTGCGGGACTCAGTGGAGAGAGAGAGAGAGGAGAGAGAGAGAGAGAAGAGCTGCGGGACTCAGTGCAGAGAGAGAGAGAGAGAGAGCGAGAGAGAGAGAGAGAAGAGAGAGGAGCTGCGGGACTCAGTGCAGAGAGAGAAGAGAGAGGAGCTGCGGGACTCAGTGGAGAGAGAGAAGAGAGAGGAGCTGCGGGACTCAGTGGAGAGAGAGAAGAGAGAGGAGCTGCGGGACTCAGTGGAGAGAGAGAAGAGAGAGGAGCTGCGGGACTCAGTGAGAGAGAGAGGGAAGAGAGAGAGAGAGAGGAGCTGCGGGACTCAGTGGAGAGAGAGAGGAGGAGAGAGAGAAGAGAGAGGAGCTGCGGGACTCAGTGCAGAGAGAGAAGAGAGAGGAGCTGCGGGACCAGTGGAGAGAGAGAAGAGAGAGGAGCTGCGGGACTCAGTGGAGAGAGAGAAGAGAGAGGAGCTGCGGGACTCAGTGGAGAGAGAGAAGAGAGAGGAGCTGCGGGACTCAGTGGAGAGAGAGAAGAGAGAGGAGCTGCGGGACTCAGTGGAGAGAGAGAGAGAGAGAGGAGCTGCGGGACTCAGTGAGAGAGAGAGAGAAGAGAGAGGAGCTGCGGGACTCAGTGCAGAGAGAGAGAAGAGAGAGGAGCTGCGGGACTCAGTGGAGAGAGAGAAGAGAGAGGAGCTGCGGGACTCAGTGGAGAGAGAGAAGAGAGAGGAGCTGCGGACTCAGTGGAGAGAGAGAAGAGAGAGGAGCTGCGGGACTCAGTGGAGAGAGAGAGGAGAGAGAGAGAGAGAGAGGAGCTGCGGGACTCAGTGGAGAGAGAGAAGAGAGAGGAGCTGCGGGACTCAGTGGAGAGAGAGAAGAGAGAGAGCGAGAGAGAGAGAAGAGAGAGGAGCTGCGGGACTCAGTGGAGAGAGAGAAGAGAGAGGAGCTGCGGGACTCAGTGGAGAGAGAGAGAGAGAGAGCCGGGACTCAGTGAGAGAGAGAAGAGAGAGGAGCTGCGGGACTCAGTGGAGAGAGAGAAGAGAGAGGAGCTGCGGGACTCAGTGAGAGAGAGAGAAGAGAGAGGAGCTGCGGGACTCAGTGGAGAGAGAGAAGAGAGAGGAGCTGCGGGACTCAGTGGAGAGAGAGAAGAGAGAGGAGCTGCGGGACTCAGTGGAGAGAGAGAAGAGAGAGGAGCTGCGGGACTCAGTGGAGAGAGAGAAGAGAGAGGAGCTGCGGGACTCAGTGGAGAGAGAGAAGAGAGAGGAGCTGCGGGACTCAGTGGAGAGAGAGAAGAGAGAGGAGCTGCGGGACTCAGTGGAGAGAGAGAAGAGAGAGGAGCTGCGGGACTCAGTGGAGAGAGAGAAGAGAGAGGAGCTGCGGGACTCAGTGGAGAGAGAGAGAGAGAGAGAGGAGAGAGAGAGAGAGAGGAGCTGCGGGACTCAGTGGAGAGAGAGAAGAGAGAGGAGCTGCGGGACTCAGTGGAGAGAGAGAGAGAGAGAGGAGCTGCGGGACTCAGTGGAGAGAGAGAAGAGAGAGGAGCTGCGGGACTCAGTGGAGAGAGAGAAGAGAGAGGAGCTGCGGGACTCAGTGGAGAGAGAGAAGAGAGAGGAGCTGCGGGACTCAGTGGAGAGAGAGAAGAGAGAGGAGCTGCGGGACTCAGTGGAGAGAGAGAAGAGAGAGGAGCTGCGGGACTCAGTGGAGAGAGAGAAGAGAGAGGAGCTGCGGGACTCAGTGGAGAGAGAGAAGAGAGAGGAGCTGCGGGACTCAGTGGGAGAGAGAGAGAGAGAGGAGCTGCGGGACTCAGTGGAGAGAGAGAAGAGAGAGGAGCTGCGGGACTCAGTGGAGAGAGAGAAGAGAGAGGAGCTGCGGGACTCAGTGGAGAGAGAGAAGAGAGAGGAGCTGCGGGACTCAGTGGAGAGAGAAGAGAGAGAGGAGGGGACAGTGGAGAGAGGAAGAGAGAGGAGCTGCGGGACTCAGTGGAGAGAGAGAGAGAGAGAGAGAGAGAGAGCTGCGGGACTCAGTGGAGAGAGAGAAGAGAGAGGAGCTGCGGGACTCAGTGGAGAGAGAGAAGAGAGAGGAGCTGCGGGACTCAGTGGAGAGAGAGAAGAGAGAGGAGCTGCGGGACTCAGTGGAGAGAGAGAAGAGAGAGGAGCTGCGGGACTCAGTGGAGAGAGAGAAGAGAGAGGAGCTGCGGGACTCAGTGGAGAGAGAGAAGAGAGAGGAGCTGCGGGACTCAGTGGAGAGAGAGAAGAGAGAGAGGAGCTGCGGGACTCAGTGGAGAGAGAGAAGAGAGAGGAGCTGCGGACTCAGTGGAGAGAGAGAAGAGAGAGGAGCTGCGGGAACTCAGTGGAGAGAGAGAAGAGAGAGGAGCTGCGGGACTCAGTGGAGAGAGAGAAGAGAGAGGAGCTGCGGGACTCAGTGGAGAGAGAGAAGAGAGAGGAGCTGCGGGACTCAGTGGAGAGAGAGAGAGAGAGAGGAGCTGCGGGACTCAGTGGAGAGAGAGAGAG